>NW_022147093.1:5198-19801 GCF_002938485.1 Sitophilus oryzae
ATGTTGTACTTCGTTCTGAGTTACGTATTGCTCTAAATATTTAATGAAGTTTATTTATTGATCAGTTATTGTGTTGCAATAATAAAATAACTTTTAAAAAAAAAAAATGTGTCTAAAAATTTATTTTAAATAATTATTAGCTTCAAACAGCAGCTCAACTTCTTTAATTTAATGGAATGCCCTGTATATTTTAGGAGAATCAGATGCACAATTAAATTGTCTATCAAATTAAATTATACCATTTTTACCTATTCCTTCAAGTTTTCGTAGAAAATGCATTTTCTTTAATTTACTCATTTATCAATATATCCATGGAATATTGACATTTTTAGATTGTTTTAAAGCAACAATGTACCAAAATGTACAGACTAGTAACTCAATATTATCGTTTTTAGCAAAACGATAATATTACCTAACCTTATGCAAAAAAGAAACTATTTAAATGCATAAAAGAGTATACCATTAATTAAATATAACACCATTATTTCCGCCCATATACTAATTAATTACATACTTAATTGTGTTCGTTAATAAACTATTATAAATAAATGTGGATTTGAGTCAGAAATCAATAAATAAAGTTATCAAATTAAAGTCTCTGTTGGTATAAATAAGCATTTATTAAAAAATGAAACTATCATTTTTTAAGGTGTTACTTTTATCACACTGTCTAATGACCATACAAAAAATTCAGTTTTTAGTATTTGGAGCAATTGTTATTATTAATCAACGCAAACAGTCAGTTAATGTAGTTTGAATACTGGAATCATATTAATTGATCCTCTTTAACAAATATTTAAACAGTTTTTATTTTTTAATAAAGAATAAACGAATTATATCGACAATATTAGTATCTGTACTCTTTAAAAATGTAATTTGTCTTTACAAAATAATCTAAAATGTCAATAGTCCATGGGTATATTGATAAATAAGTTCTAAATTACCAAAGAAAATGCATTTTCTACCAAAACTAAGAGATAGGTAAAAAATGGTATAATATAATTTGATAGACAATTAAATTGTGCATCTGATTCTCGTAAAATATACAGAGATTGTTCCATTTTAAATTAAACAAGTTATTGCCGTTTTGAAGCTAATAATTATTTATTAAAATAAATTTTTAGACACTCTGTATAAGGTAGTAATATTTTATTATTGCAACACAATAACTAATAAATAAATAAACTTCATTAAGTATTTAGTATTAAAAACATTGATACCTTGGAGGAAATGAAGTTTTAAAATTTATACTGCAATTTCACAAAGAGTGAAAATATTTCAAACAGTACGGTTTAAGTATAATAAACCTTAATCAAATTTACCTTTATTTTAATCGTAGAAACTAAAAATGTAATAATATACAGGGTGTTCCATTTAAAAAAAATACAACTTTGATATTTTTTACTTATTTGGGACACTCTGTATCTTGTAAAATGACTTTTAAATTGTACCTCTAATAGTCCTTCATCGAACCCAAAACTTTGAATTTGTAAAAATCTCATCGTTTAGCTACAATACTCCACCGTATGTGGTGAACAGCCCTGTATATTTAAGAGACAACTAATACACATGTAACTCTACTACCAGAAACCAACAGAAAGACTAAGTTAGCATGGAAGAAACTCAATCATATTCAAATCTAGAATGCCTCTATCTAAAGAAGAAAACATTCGACCAAAGTGTACTACCAGTCATGACCAATGTATGCTAAACCTGGACACTTAAAACGGGCATCATAAGGAATCTGCAGGTCGCACAATGCTCAATGGAACGAAAATATGCAGAATAACCAAGAGGGCCGCAAAAGAATAGAATAAATACAACAAAAGACCTAGGTAATACATGTCATCAACATAGAATTCACACTTTATAACGATCAGTGATACTTCTGACCGAGACGTTGTGTAAGCAAAAAATAAATAAAGGCAATGGAAGTCCGAAACTCTTTTAGTTTAGAATAAAATTCCTCAATTGAAAATGAGCAGGACACTTGTCAAGAAGGACGGACAGCAAATGGACCACAAGAATTACAGCATGGTACCCACGAGGAATTAAGACCTAGAAGAAGACCGAACCTGAGATGGGACCATGATATTAGGAAATTAGCAGGGATAACTTGGGCCCGCATAGCCCACAATAGACAACATTGGACGTAAACTACAAAAAAAGTAATTAAATATGTGAGGGACGCTACACTATAATTGGGAATGGTTGAATAAGCTGAAAATTAGTATAGTGATCAACATTTATTCAAAAACTATTTGGAAAAAATCAAAATAAAAATGAAATTTCTGCACCTCGTATCTCCAAAACAAAGCATTTAGTATATACATTTATACTTGTATTCATTTAAAACTTCTCAATATGGCGGACTTCAGTATGGGAGGCTTAAAAACGAAAATCTCTAAACTGGAATAGACTGTACTTCAAATCGTCCAAATTGATAATCTGTGGTAAATCAAATTGAACTCTGACACTTGGCTGACATTGACGTTTACGGTTCCTTTTTTCTAAATATTTTCCATTATTTTTTGAGGTTTTATTCACAAATTCTACTTGATTTTGTTCTTTTATTTAACCTACAACCTGCAGTACTAATTATATAGTTATAAATAATCTTTTCACCGATCAGGAACTGAGGAATAGGCTGAAAGAAATTCAAAATGTAAAACGCTTAAGGACGTATTAGAAAACATTGTTTTGTTCACAAATTCGTGAAAATAAGAATTAGTCCAGGTGTTTGTAGAAAGGTCTCGAATTATTTTTGAAGTTTCCTCGCTTATCAGTAATTTCAGGTTTGTAATATGTACTATGATAATAAATAGATTAAAACTTATATTTCAGGAAATAGCGCGGGCATTACAGATTGTTGTAAATCAGTTTTAAAATATAAAGAAGGTTTAAACAGGTTTAAAAGTTGAGTTAGTAGAGAAGACCTAAATAAGGTAATGTTGGTAATGGGACCAAACATCAAATAACACTTGAAATATATAATATGTACAATAATTGTAAAGTAGTTTATGAATCTGTTTGATATCTATTGCATTGTTTTATATTTCTTGAAATATATATTTTTTTATTTTACAGGATACACAAAGAATAATAAAAAATAGTTACTCACTAAAAGCACTTAAGGTTTGTAATAGATGTAGAATGTAGGCTTTTAAAATCAAACCAAAAATTATGTTTTATTTTACTGGTATTCCTCACATTTGAAGGGAAGATCATTTTCATAAATAAGCAGGACATTGTATAGTACACTCTATATTAATAATAATTGTTTTATCCCTATTCTTGATAGTTAACGCATCACTTACTAGGTATAAAATTTAGTACTAATTAACCTATAGTTGTGGCTGTGATATATTCTGATGTGTTTCTGGCAATTTAAAATAGAGATTAATATTTAAACAAACATTTCTGGCTTTCCTGACAGGGGTGTGGACACAAATTTAATAAAAGTATAATGTGGATAATGTTCTGATTATTACAGTTTGCATGGATGTTTTGTATGTTATTTTTAATAAGTATATTTAATGAGTTTTTGAGTATTTCTTTTTTCCTCAGAGTATTGTGTTCTAATCTTTATATATTATAAATTTTCATAAAGTATATTACAAAATTTATTACCTTATAATTTTTGCTAAATACTTTGTAGTTGATACAGTTTGACAGTATATAAAAGAACTATTTAAATAAGATGTTTAGAAAATATATAGTTTTTGCCCACATCAATTAACTGTACTGAAATAAAAAATAAATTAAGAGAAATGGGGTGATCTATCAACTATAACATGAAAAGCATCATCCTATTTCCAAGTCTTCTATTAATTTCACTTATTAAACAGCTATAATTATTCAATAATCTTGATAATTCAGGAACTCTTAGATATCGTCAAAACATGAAAACAAAAATTTGCTTCCTATAGTTCTTACGTCCCTTTAACTGGAATATAAGAAACAGGGGAGTTAATATTCTCACTGAGAAAGTTTATAATATACCTTTAAGTAAAATCTCTTCGGATCTGCGGTAAAATACCTTTATTCTTATTAAATAATTTCAATAATCTATGTTTTTATTTATGACAACCACCTAATAACCTACCTTTAACGTCAACTTGACAATCCTGAAAAATATTATTGTTAACCAAAGAGTAAATCAATTTCTGAATTCGCTAACGCCAACTTATTTTCATTAAAAAAATTACCAATTTTTGTAACTAGGTCAGCCATATTAAACTTTTAAAAGAATAGAAACGAAAATAAAATAAAACATTTATTTATCTTTAACTGCAGAATATGCTGCCAAAGTATCTCATATACAAATTGAACTACCATGCAAAATGAAAGATATTCCAAGGAGAGTTTTAATTCGCCATTGAATACCAGAGTATTACGTCATAAACGTACAGTATTACGTCATAAACGTGCACTGATATAAACATGGAAATTTTATTCAATCTCTACAACTTAATAAACATTCAAATTTTCGCGCAAATGGCATCAAATTAATTTACCAGCCTAATCAGGAGTTTCATTATTTAAAACTTGGCTGCTCGCTCCTGGCGGGTCCGCGGAGCACATTTTAAATGTAAAATACCGCCAGAAGGAGAATTTAACAGGATATAAAATGGCGTGCCATTAGAGCTCCTTTGCCGTTAGACTTTTTCCGGCCGACTGTTACTCTCGTTTAGAGGCTCCGAACGAAGTAAAAAATAAATTAGAGGACTGCTTTTAAAGGGAATATGATTGCGAAAAAGGGTATATTTTTATTGGGTGAAAAATTTGCTAAATGAACTGAACACTAACTATTTATATTATTGTGTAAATAATTTTTATCAAATGTATGTATCTATCTGTAATTTACTTTATGCTGATAACATCACATTAATATGTAGTAAGAAAATATCAGAGATTTAGTTAGCGTAGAGGTGGGAATTCTAGTTCCTTGGGAGAAACTAGTTCTTTAGTTCTGGTTCCTCGACTAATATGACATCTCCGTTGATTGCTCATGAGTTTCGTTATAAGTCAGAACTATTCATAATATCTCCAAAAAAATTCCTATATGGGTATTTCGCCACTGTAATAAAATCAAATTCTTCAAGGGGCAATGAAAAAAATAAATGAATTAAAGAACATAAAGATTATTTAAGAAAGGGCGACTTTCACAAATCTTAGATTTGTCAGCATTAATGGGACACAGGGCACAGAATAGATTTTAACAACACCGAAATTATAATGGAAGAAACGATAGCCTCTAGAAGAAAAATAAAATAGGTTTTTAACATTGAAAATGTTTCTGTTATCCTATATAAGGGAGCCCAAAAATCGAATTAAAATGCTACATTTGCCACACATGACGTCATATACCTATACAAGGGTATAGGAAATCTCGGCGCAGCGGCGGCGGTCGGCCAGCGCGCGCAAAAACCATTACATCGCTAATTGTTTATTGATATATCTTTTATTAGTTTAAAACCAAAAATATGGGGTTTGCTTTGTTACTTTGTCAAGACATAAGCGAAACTTTTAAATTGTTTCTTTTTTCATTTAGGCCTTCGTTTTTCGTTAAATGAGAGTTATATTAAAGTCTATTGCAAACCAAATTTTTCGCATGATTGAAATGAGTTATTCATGTTTAAAGTTTTTTTTTTTGGTCATAAGCGCTAATGGAAATGTTTTTTTTATAAATAATTATAAAAAATTACTCCCTACGAAGACTTTTATTGTGTACTGGATCAAAAAATGAGTATTTGTTTTCTCTATACAGTGGTAATAATATATCGATTTTGATGATAGTGCCTTTTACCCCGTGTAATTTTGTACTACTTTCATAATAAGGGTCCCCATATCATGTACTGTACTTCCATCCCTGAAAAAATTCAGCTTGTGACACCGAAGTGAAAGGTAAAGTCAAAATAAACTTTAATCTACCTCCATCATTGGTAGGTGTAGGTACTCTAGGTATATTCTACCTAGACAGTAGCTAAACTAGCTGAAAGTAATGTTGTTATTCTCAAAATGTTGTCATTATAGTTTAATCATCTTATACCTCTATAACGGTAGGTTTTGGATTTTTCCTGATTGGTTTGTTAAACAAAAAATATACTGGGCATATAAATGTCTGTTACAGGTTAATTCGTTAAAGAAATATGTTACACACATATTATTTTAATAATAATAGTATAATAATAATGGCTATATTATGTTATAACACATATATATGTATTGAATGTACTTATTTTAACCAATGCATTGTTTTGTTTTTTTAATCTCACAAATAAGAAATGTTTTATAGTTTTTATTATAAAAACAGTGATTATACAATTTATTTACACCCCTTACACTGTTTTCTGTAAGGGGTGTAACCAGGACAAGATTTTTTTTCTAATTATTTTAGTGTGTTTTTAGTCACCTAATTATAAAGGAGAGATATCCAACCATTGCATTATTTTACTCACAAATAAATGTTTTATGGTGTTTATTATAAAACAAGGATTAATTTATTATACACCGCTTAACCCAAACACTCCAAGGAGGATATTTTGTGACCCCTTATTTAAAGTGGACAAGCTTTATTGGTCAATGTTTTAATTACCCAGTGTCTTTAATAAAAATCTAATGTAAATTTTTCATAGAAATGATCCGACATAAAAAGCAAATTTTATCAAAACTTTTGATTATCTACAAGGAGTAAACCGCTGACAAATGTCTGTGTACTAATGCCAAAGTAATGCCAAAAATACAAATTAAATACAAAATTTCTCATATAATGCCCCCACTAATGCCAAGCTGATTCAATATAATACCACTAATACTATAGTTAATTTGTGCTAATACCACGAATAATAATATGTAACACATTTGTTTCACGAGTTAACCTGTAACAATAGTGGTAGGTACGTGCACAGATTTTTTCTAGGTAACTTAAAAATCGTTAAAAAGTCTAATTATATTTAAAGAAGATATAATTCCAACAAATTAGATTATAAGGCCAATAATGCACAAATAATACAAGTAAAATTTTAGCCCCTTTTTAATTTGTGTAACATATTTCTTTAACGAATTAACCTGTAACTATAGTGGTAGGTACGCGCACAGATTTTTTAGCTAGGTAACTTATTAAGTCGTTAAACAGGCCTATAAAAGCTATATCAATATAGGTAACTAATATTTATAATTTAATTCGAGTTTTAATCTCAAATAATAAATGTTTTTACTGGTGTATTCCTGAAGTGTTCATTATTAAAAGTAGATATTCTTCGAGTTATGCGAAGTAATAAGTAATGTTTCCGGTGAGACCGCGTATATGTCACCGGATTCTGGTTAGTATAAAGACTTTTTCTATAGAAAGAGTTTTTTCTATATTTTCCTTTCAAAATAAGACTAATTTCTTCTTATTCTTTTAAATATTACAGTGTTTCTGTTTCTTAAACTTGCGTAACATGTTATACACGAGATAGAAAGTTTCAGAATCGATTAATACGCAATACGCTACGTCAACTTATTCCTATGCGCAGATCAGCGTCTTCAAGACTCTTCCATCGGCCAGGGTCACGACGCCGCCGAAGAGGAATCGGCCTACACGTTTGGCTAAACAGGCTAGACACGGTGGACTACGATATTGGCGAGTCTGAATATTTATAAAGTACAAAGTAAAATATGTTGGAAAAATAATTAATCCATACATATATAAAAGCTCAAAGGGTTTCTTTGTTGCATCCATCCCGCAGAAACCGCTTTACCAATCTTGATGATTCTTTTTTTTTAAATGAGAAAGGTATATATGTAGATTTGTTATGAAGTATTTTTATGAAGATTCTTAATGGCTATTTCTTTGTTTAAAACGACTAAATACTAAAACATACCTGAAAAATACACCTACACACAATACCTCCAGAAATAATTATTTGTCATTGTCAGTGATGTGTCAGTTAGATTATATATTACGTTTTAGATATTTTAGAGTAGGTTCATACCAGCTTTAGATACATAAATATTAGCACAAAGGAAGGTTCGTTTAAACGACATTAGTGATTAGTGAACTAGCTTCGTTAAGCGATTTTAAGAAATTCATCCTCTTAAGTAAAATTAATGTCCGGAACAGTTTGTTGTATGAAAATTCCTTACTATTTGGCGGAGACCTAGAAGAATGAAATCCTACAAAAACGATTAGAAGAAATTTTTGAAATTCATCAACCAAATGGGTAAAGGTTAGTAAAAATTTATATAAACTTGGTGACCTCTGGATTATACACATAAAGATTGGCACAAAGGTAAAAGCAATTTTATGAAATTTATAGGGAGTAGAATAGAGGGGTGAAAGTTTGCTCTACGAAAATGCAATACTATAACATTATAAACCAGACAGTATAAGGAATTTTATACAAGGGTTTATTTAGTGACATCATAACGAAATATAACTTCCTCAATTATCCTTCAAAGAATAAAAAATAACCTATAAACAGAGTATTAGTGCTCTTAATAAATAAAAAAAAGATGAAAAATAAAAAGATCTATGCTCACTAGCTCTCTATAAAGAAGTAAAAAATCATTTAAATCAATGCATGAAGGATTCGAGGTGTAACGCGAACGTAGTCGCGAGAAAAAGCTAGTAATTTATTAAATTATTTTATTTAACTCATTAATTTTCATTGAAAAGAAATTTTTGTAATTCGCCACTATATTAGTTAAAAACTAAGAAACTCATATCAAATTTAAGTTTGGCGATTTTGACTTATACTTTTTACAAAATCTGAACACATTTTAAAAGAAAAAAAGTTTGTGATAATATTTGTGTAGATTGACTACAAGTTGTATAGCATAAATTTCTACGACCGGTCTACCTAGTGGTCTGCAGCATCGCCTTGTGGTGCAAACGTGAGCCTGTTAATCTGTGACGTGACGCAAAACAGCCAAAAAAAACAGAAGCGTGGCTAAGAATTTAGTAATTTAAAAAAGTCTTTTAGATACAGTAGTAGGTATTAAAAAGTTTTGTGTTTAAATGGGGGTTGCCTTTAACAGTTAAAAAATTATATCGTAAAGTGTAACTTTCCGTAGAATTCTTTATCTGTCATCGATTATGATCTGTCATCATGTTAACCTGATGTTTTGTATGTTATTTTGTTTTTTTCTAGGTTTTTTTGCTTGCTTGTTTTACGGATAGGTGCGATCGCATAATTACTATTGATAATGTTTTATTTAATGTTAACATTACTACTTTTTCAGTGTATCTTTAAATCTGTTGTTTTTTGTTAAGTTCGTTATTTAAACATATGTATGTAATACACTCATATTAACACTCACCATATTTTTACGTTTTTTTTCATCACTTTCAATGCCCCCCCGGTTGCATCTTTGTAAAGGACTGTGAATTTTTTAATACAATTTAATAAAAATAAATGTGACTTAGGTAAGACCAATGTATGACAATCGCTTCTTTGATTTTAAAGAACATAACATACGTAAAAATTAAAATCAAATTACAAATAATCATACAGAAAGTTGGAGGCTTTTTGGTGTCACCTCATTAAGTAATTGTTATCAGGTAGTAGTTGTTAATTTTGAATTTTAAATATATAATGTCATTTCAATAGAACGTCACCGGTTTTCAATAGAACGTCAAGTGTTTTCGAATAGTTGCATTTAAATATTTTAAATAATTTTTTTCTTTGTATTTTTTTTGCTTCCGACGACGCGCGAAGGAAAGAGATAATGTCGTTAGGCAAATTTGTTGATTGGTAGACCATTGCTGACAATTAGTCTCCATTGGATTAACGCAGCAATGTTTAGAGAAAATAACTATTTTATCTTGTAGATTTTCTCAGTGACGAAATACCCGTATGGGACTTTTTTGGAGAGACGAATGCGCCACATATGTATAGATATTTTTTACTATTCATAATATGATCTGATAATTTTTATGTATGAAATTTACGATACGTGTATTTGCGTATATTAAAAACATATAGCTAAGTTTTATTGCAGATAAAAACAAAAAATTATGACCAAAAATTTAAATCAGAGTTTAAAAAATTATATCACAAATCAATTGGAGCAAATACTTAATACTGACATTGGCAGGTGACGCTAAATGATAAATATGAAAGTAAATATTTCTCTCTTATTTTACAAAAAATGCATTTTGATCAGTTCAAACTCTCTATTTTTTCTACAAAGTCAGAATATTTACTTCGTTTTATAAGATATTTCTTAATTTAACGGACGTAAAGTGAAACATTCCCATAAAATATTCGAAGAACAAACTAAAAATTAAAAACAATATTCGCGACATTTTTCTGTGGTAATTACGCCCCTAATTAAAATAAATAGGTAATTCTAATTGCGTTACCTAGTTACCTAGTAATTTACAGTAAATATTCTACTTAACTTGTGGGCGTTTACAAGTCATTAGGTACGATAGCTTAACATATCAACAACTCAGCATTCTATTATTTACTCAATAACCTTTTTGGGATTGGGCTTGTTAAGGAGTTCGCAGATTGCGTGGGAGTTCAACGGTTCTGTGTAACGAACAATTAGGTCAAAATTAATTGCTTATACCACTTTTACACATAATGTTAACCTTTATGGTGAGGTCTTTACTGAAAAAAGATATTACCGAGCCATGTACTATACCAACAAATTAATAATTCAAAATTTTAATTTTAACGCAATCGTTTTGAAAATTTACATTATGTACATAAAACAATGTTCAACTTGACAACATTTTTACTGAAATTTGAAAACAAGATTTTTAAATATTAATTAATTTATTACAAAAACTAAACTAGAATAAATATTGAGTAATACAACAGCACGAGTTATAAGAAATCAGTAATATTTTGAGCTTGAACTTTAAGGCTTGTTTGTAATTTTAGGAACAGGCATATGTTTAATTAAGGGCAAGAGTGTAATTACGGTAACCTATAAGATCCACTGCGACCAGCTAGACGAACATCGTATTTACTGATGTTTTAGCACAACGCTGAATGTCTCATTCATTTTCTCAGGCAAATTTGGATAGTGTTGAATTATAGAACAAATCTACCGAGACGAGCGAAGGAAAATCGTACTCTTTATAGATAAATATATTTGACTATAATAGGATATTTTTTGATTTTTCAGTTTCAGTGTACGAAATATTTCACTACTACAGTATCATATTTATCCCAAGAAATGTGGGGAAAATATTTTTTTTATTGATATAATAGTATATTTAGAACAATATTGGACTGCAACATATTCATTAAGTCGGTTCAATATATGTTAATTATATTCATAATTTTGATATTTTATCTGTTTGGGAACAGCTGAACAAATTTTGTATATAAGAAAATAACTGTTATGGCATAAGCAATTATGACAAACCTAAAAATCCAATCAAAGTAAAAACATATGTTTTTAATGCAATCTTTAAGAGCCTATTTTGTTGTTAATTTTTCTTATTGATCCATTTAATTTTTCTGTCGCTTTCTGCGAGGATGAAAGTAAACTAAATAAATCTCCAATTAGAAAAAACATTTCATTACAACTTTAAGTAATATTGCATGTTTCCACTTAGATGATATTTCCGTATTGTAACCCATCGATTAGAAAAAACATTTCATTACAACTTTAAGTAATATTACATATGTTTCCACTTAGATGATATTTCCGTATTGTAACCCATCGATATGTCTTTGAATAGAAATTATTACTATTCCTAGAAATATTTTTGAATTATTCCTGTAAAATAAGCAAATTTATAAAACTTTGAGAGGAACTAATATGTGTGGTCAATTATTTAATAATATATTTATTTACTTTCGTAAATACACTATACCCTACCAGTTTATTAATTAAGAAACACACTGGTAAGCTAGATGAAATGTGTCCATAAATTATGCAATTAAGTTGTATTCTGTTGGAGCAGGCATAGGTTTAATTAAGCGCAAGAGTGTAATTACGGTTGCGTATAAGATCCACTGCGGCCAGCTAGACGAACATCGCATTTACTTACTTTAGCACACAGCTGAATGACTCATTCATGTTCTCAGGCAAATTTGGATAGTGTTGAATTATAGAACGTATCTACCGACGGCGCTAAAGTAAACCGTCATTTCATAGATAAATTTATTCTACTATAATAGGATATTTGTTTTAATTTTTAATTCCAGTATATACGAAATATTTCGCTACTATAGTATCATATTTATTCCAACAGTGAAATGCGGGTAAAACATTTTTTATTGATATAATAGAACATTTAGATTAATATTGAACTGCAGCGTATTCAATCAACTCATTATATGTTATAATATACATATAATATTTTATCGACTTATAAAGAACTGACCGAAATTTGTATATAAGAAAATGAGTATCCTAGCATAACCAATTATGACAAACCTAAAAAATTCAATTTATTTTATATCAAAGTAAAAAAATTATATTTTTAATGTAGTATTTAAGGGCCAATTTTGTTATTTTTTCTTATTACTTCATTTAATTTTTTCTTGCCACTCTCTACGTGGATAAACATAACTTAAATAAATCTCCAAATAGAAAGAAATATATGAAAGATTAAAAGAAAAATAAAAAAGCATTTCATTAAAATTTTAAGTAAAATTACATATATTTTCACTTACATAATATTTCCATATTGTAATTAAATATTATTATATAATAATTGATATGTCTTTGAATAGTACTATCCTAGATATACTTTTGATTTATTCCAGTAAAATAAGCAAATTTATATAACTTTGGTCGGAACATATATGTGCAGTCAATTCTTTAATAATATAATTATTTACTTTCGTAAACCTCACTATGCCCTACCAGTTTATCAATTAAGAAACACACTGGCAAGCTAGATGAAATGTGTCCATAAATTATGCAATTAAGCTGTATACTGTTGGAGCAGGCATAGGTTTAATTAAGCGCAAGAGTGTAATTACGGTAGCCTATAAGATCCACTGCGGCCAGCTAGACGAACATCGTATTTACTTACATTAACACACCGCTAAATGCCTCATTCATTTTCTCAGGCAAATTTGCATAGTGTTGAATTATAGAATGTATCTACCGACGCGCTAAAGTAAATCGTCATTTCATAGATAAATTTATTATACTGTAATGGTATTTTTGTTTTAATTTTTTTTAATTTCAGTATACGAAATATCTCACTACTATAGTATCATATTTATTCCAACAGTGAAATGCGGGTAAAATATTTTTTATTGATATAATAGTACATTTTGAACAATATTGAACTGCATCATACTTAATCAACTCAATATATGTTAATTATATTCATAATTTTAATATTTTATCGACTTAGGAAAAACTGACCAAAATTTGTATATAAGAAAATGACTATCATACCATAACCAATTATGACAAACCTAAAAAAATCCAATTTCTTTTATATCAAATTAAAAAAATCATATTTTTAATGCAACATTTAAGGGTCCATTTTGTTATTTTTTCTTATTGCTTCATTTAAATTTTTTTGTCACTCTCTACGAGGATGAACATAACTTAAATAAATCTCTAAATAGAAAAAAAAATATATGAAAGATTAGAAGAAAAATTTAGAAGAATTTTTTTAACATTACAATTTTAAGTAAAATTACATATATTTCCACTTACATGATATTTCCATATTGTAATGCATTGATGTGTCTTTGAATAGTACTATTCCTAGAAATACTTTTGAATGATTCCAGTATAATAAGCAAATATATAAATCTTTGGTCGGAACATATATGTGCGGTCAATTACTTAATAATATGATTATTTACTTTCGTAAACCTCACTATGCCCTCCCAATTTATCAATTAAGAAACACACTGGTAAGCTAGATGAAACGTGTCCATAAATTATGCAATTAAGCTGTATTCTGTTGAAGCAGGCATAGGTTTAATTAAGCGCAAGAGTATAATTACGGTTGCCTATAAGATCCACTGCGGCCAGCTAGACGAACATCACATTTACTTACTTTAGCACACAGCTGAATGACTCATTCATTTTCTCAGACAAATTTGGATAGTGTTGAATTATAGAACGTATCTACCGACGCGCTAAAGTAAATCGTCATTTCATAGATAAATTTATTCTACTGTAATGGAATATTTGTTTAATTTTTTAATTCCAGTCTACGAAATATTTCACTACTCCAGTAAAATTACATATATTTCCATCCCAAGAAATGTGGGCCAATTTCTTTTTATTATTGGTGTAATAGTATATTTAGAACAATATTGGCCTGCAGCGTATTCAATCAACTCATTATATGTTAATTATATTCATAATTTTAATATTTTATAGACTTAGGAACAGCTGACCGAAATTTGTATATTACTTTATGACAATTATGACAAACCTAAAAAATCCTATTTATTTTATATCAAAATAAAAAAAATTATATTTTTAATTCAATATTTATGGGCCAATTTTGTTGTTATTTTTTCTTATTGCTTCATCCCTATAACTTTTTTTATTTTTTCAGATCAAAAAATGAGATTTAGTATGTTAGTATATGACATAAATTAGGATTGATTAACGTATTCAATTGTTTTTAGTCACTTCCCGTTTCACTGGAAATGACTACAACTTTT
>NW_022147094.1:0-23222 GCF_002938485.1 Sitophilus oryzae
ATAATTTATGGTATGAATATTTAGAAATTGTATAGTAATTGTAAATTTCGATTAACTTTTATGAACCTGATTATACTCAGATGCAAAAAAAAACTCAACGGAGAAAATTTTGATCAAATTTAAAGTGTTATATTTTTGTTATTTGTAGTCTTATTTTCATGAATCTTTTAGCAAACTGTATATCAACTTTAGCTTGCATGCTTTTTATTTTAGCTTAGCAAAACTATATCAACTTTAATTCGTAAACTAAGATTTTTATAAACTTTAGTATTTGGCATATTATACAGGGTTAATCGGGGGGTTGTTTTTTATCCTAACTTTAAAACACCATGTGCAATAATTTCGTGTGTAAATTTTCTTAAAATATAATTTTACAGTCAGAACTATGATTCCTGAGCATTTTGTTTCTTGATTCATGTCAATACATGCTTTGGTTAATTTGTAAGAGTGAAATGAACTGATCACGATCAATTTGCAATTTTTTCAATTATCATTACTTTTTGATGTAATTTTATAATACGACAAGTTGTTTTTGGTGACCATTGTTGTAAAGTCACATTATAATTTGTCCTAAAATGCTTAGTTTCGGAGATACAGGGTGTAGAAGTTTCATTTCTATTTCGATTTTTTTCTAATAATTTCTGAAATAACGGCAATATTTGGATGAAAATTGGTGCCTGGGAGTTTTTTGACATGGAAAATTTGAATTTGATGTCAATATGACTCCTACCTGTAGAGGGCGCCACCTACATATTTTCTAACTGGTTTGAAGAGTAATAACTTTTCATCCCTATCTGTATAAAACTACTGAGTAAAAAAAATTACATTTGCAACTTTTTCTACGTAAAAAAGGTCTCTTGGTAAAAATCGCTACGAGTAATGGTTCCCGAAATATTTGGAATCGAAATTATCAATACCTATCATCATTGACATAAATTAAACATATTGACTAAATAGTTCTTAGACTGAAATCATAAATTTGAAATGTTTTTGTGTCAAAAGTTCAACAGAAATTGTTTTATCATAATTTTTCCAAAAAATATGATTAATTTAAAAAAATAAAAAGTTCTCAATTTTATCATTGCAAACAAATAACTATTGATTAGATAGTTTATATAACACGTTTATTTTTTGTCAAGAATGACGTGTATTAACTATTTCCGTTCTGAATATCTTGAGAACGGTTGCTCGTAGCGATTTTTGACAAGAGATACTTTTTACGTAGAAAATCATGGAAATGTATATTCTTTCACTCAGTAGTTTTATACAGGTACGGACGAAAAGTTATTACTCTTCAAATGAGTTAAAACACATGTAGGTGGCGCCCTCTACAAATGGGAGTCATATTGACATCAAAATCAAATTTCTCATGTCAAAAAACTCCCAGACACCAATTTTCATCCAAATATTGATGTTAGTTCAGAAATTATTTGGAAAAAATCGAAATAAAAATGAAACCTACACCCTGTATCTCCGAAACTAAGCATTTTAGGAGACACGCATTTATATGAGCTTTTTTACTTATTTTTAGCTGCAGATTATGCTGCCGAAGTTTCCGGAATACAGTTCGGACCACCCTGTATATAGCTTGCTAAAAATAAAAAATCATGAAAATAGAGCTAAAAATAACAAGAATATAACACTTTAAATTTAACCAAAAATTTCTCCGTTGCGTTTTTTTTGCATCTGAGTGCATAAGTAATGGCATTTTTTAATTTCCAGATTTTTGATATCTCGAAAATTTTATAATTAATTGAAATGAGCGATGAAAGCAATTTCTATTTTGCCATACTTGGATTGCAAAAGATACTATTATTGTTTGCTATAATTACGGATTATTTAAATTTCCCAGTGAGATACACTCTGGACAACCCAGTTTTTGATTCACTTTGTGTTATATTGCTCGGACTATATGGTCTGCAATGCCAGACGTAGTGTTAGTTAATTTACGGAAGTTAAAATAAATAAAGTCAATGACCAAAATTCTTTTAGTAACACTATTGCCATTTGTTTTATATACCTTGCAGATTGGAAGGGGGGGAGGTTAATACAGCGACCTTATAGATCTAGTGTATCTCCCTTTCTTGAGTTATAACTCATTATACAGCATCAAGGCTTTGACAAAAGCCAGTCTCTGAGAAGGTTTTACAGAGGTTAGTTCTCCATCTGCGACATCAGCCGTACCAAAATTTATGACACGAATGGTTGTCGACTCGGCGCATTCAGTGATGAGGTGTTCTGATGTTTATCCATTTTCTCCACAGGATCTGCATTCGCCGTTGTTCCTCAGCTTTACTGAGGTGTTTGTTGAGGAGACAGTTAATCCTGTTAGAAACACCGTGACAATCCGAAGATCAAAGAAAATCTTTGATTTTTCTCGTTCGCAAGTTCTGAGAAATTTCTTCATTTATATACCTAACAAATTTTCCATTTTCCTATGTATTGTTTACCTTTACTTACCTACAGAAAATCTTATATTTTATTAGAAGAAAGACGAATCTTTTTAGGTGTCACGACAATGCGCTGCCTATACTTAACCAAGCTAATAACAATACTCAAAATATGCATATTGTTATTTATTTCTCGTATTCATTTTCGACGATTTCGAACGTTCTTTTCCCATGGACTGAATAATGGGCAATTTTTCCATAACATAGCCTAACGACCACAATGGGTTCGCTTGGTAGCCAGGGCACTGGGTGTAGTACGGGACGTACCTCCACACGGTCACTCGCCGTAATACTGAGTGGGTGAATCATCGACGTCCTGAACAATAGAAGAAGTACGCGTATTTGCGGTTTTTATCATTTTAACAGATGCGTTTCTTGTACTCCGTTTTCTTGGTATAGCGCATTGTTTTATATCTCACTTCCTTATTGTCTCTAGTTTGTTCTTTTATTGTTTAAACTGTTGTTAAGATGTTAGTTGGTGTTGGAATTTGAATATTGTATGGTCTTATATTGCAGCTTTAATTGATTTGATATAATTATTTATAATGATTTTTTTATATTTACATACTACATAGACTATATTAATAATTAATTGCAATTTCTACCTCGATTAGGGATTAATATTAAAAAAAATCAAGCTTCCAAACTCAGCTTTGATTCTCGAAATACATTAACCAAAATCTGATAATATTGTTACCTTCACACTATAGTACCATATGATGGAAAGAAACATATCCATCGCTGACGACGTTTTTTTTTTCGTTCATATTGTAGTTTAATAAAGGACAATATGTAACAAAGTCGAAATTATATTAATCTCTATTATTTTGCATGGATAACTGGCGACATTTTACATATTGTAATATGAAATTTTTTTTTCGTTTATTAATATACAACGATAATTAATAACAACAATTGTACCTATATATTATTAAAAAGTTCATTAAGAAACAAATTAATTTGTTTCTTATATATTCCATTTAGAGTATTGGTCAATAGCTCAAGAAATAAAAATAATAATAAAATATCTAACTACGCTACTGGATTGCAGGTAAAACGTTTTATAAGAATCAGTTTTTACAGTTTGGTAAATTGTTAGACGACTGAGATACGAAGGGTGTCGGAAATTGCAACATCTTCAAAATCATCCTGTATCATGAAAACCATCTTTGGTTTCACAAAATGTAACTCAAGTTTATGAAAACCGCAAGATTCTTGGGAAAGAAATGGAGAAGCAACCGAGTAATGAACACTCAAGAGATAGCAGTCTACAGAGATGCTTCCGTAACTTCAAGAGCACAGATATGGGAATCTTCTCAGAGGAACTAGACATCCGACGACCTTTAAGGCTATCGGATGGTTGTAGTGTTCTACCAGCTGAGATTTAGGCCATAAAGGAAGCGGCCAGTTGTATACGAGAAAAAATGGCTGATAAACCAATAAGGGATATCGTGATACATTCTGACAGCTTGGGCGCTTTAAGAAGCATCACCATGCAATCAGTGAGATCGAAACTGTAATGGACTGCCGAGAAGCACTATCCTGGCTGCGTTAAGGCGGGTCTACTCTGTGCTGGATGTCAAGCCACAGCAATGTGTGGGCAATCAGGAAGCAGACAGACTCGCCAAAGAGGAGACCAGGGGAGAGGCCGTGGCAGATGATCGACCACTTATGACGATCAACACACTGAAAGAAGCTATAGGAACTACCATCAAGGCCAAGCAGCAAGAGACGTAGCAACACCGTGAGAACTGCGCTACAGCTCAAAGACTGTGGCCAGTGATGGTAGATAACAAAAAGACAAAACAACTACTAGAGCACAAAAAGAACCTAGTACGCATAGTTGTAGGTGTCATCGCTGGTAAGTACCCCACTCTGAAGAGAAAACCTTAAAGCAAAACTCAAGAATATTGATTCAATCCGTAACTTGAAATGGGAATCATCCAACTATCAAAGAGACTCTAAAAAATTTTTCAGTAAGTTCCGAGACCGAGGAAAACCAAAGATTTTCCTATATTTAAAAAAGAAATGCAGATTCTGTGGGAAAATTAGGATATCAGAACATCCCACCACTGAGTGCGCCAAGACGACAGTCATTCGTGCGAACTGATATAAAGATGCTACCAAAGGGTACAACTGATATCGGAGATGGAGAATTAACCTCTGTAAAACCGTCTCACATACTGACTGTTATCAAATCCCTGAGACTGTACGATGAGTTATAACTCAAGAAATGTCGAGGTGATTAATTCACCCCCTCCCATACAATCTACAACCAAAATGGCACACTGCAACACTTATTCTCAATGTTCAAATATATTGATATGGCGTATTCAGACACTTTCTGTTTTGGTTATAAATGATAAAATTGTATCTATAATTTAGAAGGTCAATGACGGAGGACACACGTGCTTTTACATAATAACGTTTTGGCAGATCACGTATGGTTAGGACGTTATTGTCGAGAGATACGGTGGAATGTGCACGCACAAAATTATACACCGAGCGAGATGTACGGGGTCCGTACCTTATCGCTCCGTAGCATCGTCCCGCTGGACCGTTTTTAAATCGTTAACGTGCAATTTAAAATGCAAGAGAATTCCCACACCGGCCAATTTTCCTTTTCTAAAGTTTCTGTGGAGCTGTACGAGCGTGTAAAACTTGCTATATGAGTTTGTTATGTCTGTTGATTTTTGACACTGGTGTACTGATTATTAATTGGGACATATTGTAATCCGAAGAAAATTGTGTGTGCACTATGTGTGCATATTTGAAATGAAACTTCTTGCTAACAGCTATTAAATTGAAGAATTTGAAGGATATATATTTTTTATAAATGCTCTTTATAAAATTCAAAAAATTAGAGTTAATATAAAACCGTATACTATTCCAGCTTTATAATGACGTATATGATAGGGAATCAAAGCGTTCGAAGAGTGGATGAAAGTAAAACATGTCAAAGGTATAAACGAAACTATCTTGCTTGCTTACTTCTTTGAACTACAGAAGAAATTTGTTCCATCATCCTTATAGACTAAGTATTCAATGCTCAAGTCAACTCTACAGATTTATAAAAATATTAATATTCCAAAACTTATAAATTTCCTTAAAATCAAGGATCATAAGAAAAGATCATAAGCCAAGGAAATCAAAAACCCTGGAACGTAACGATATCAACAAGTTCTTGGAAGAACGTAGGTATTTTCTGCACAATTCCACAGGATTGACAGGAAATCCTTCCGGCATTATAGTAAAACTTCGTGGTTTCTTGGACTTCGTATCGGATATCATGACATACAAGTAAGAATCGTCTCTATTGTTCTCCACATTTAAATTCGTCAACCTCAATTGCATGATCCCGCAATTACCATAATAAGTGCCGTTTAAATCAACAAAAACTCACCGTCCGGGGCCCCGGTTGGCCCTACGTTTGAGACCAAAGGGTACTCCACATAAAAGATTTCTTGTGTTTTATAAAAATGGTAAATGCACAACGCAATGCGTGGGAATCAATACTGCCGTCAAAAATTGCTACGTATTTCGGCCTACAACATCCTGAGCAATACATTGGCCATTGTATGAGAAGATCATCCGCTACATTACTGGTAAATGCAGGAGTGAACATAACAAACGTTAAAAAGACACGGAGGGTGGCGATCTGCAACGGTTGGGGAAGAATATTATCGAAGAGTCCATCAACAATAAAATAGAGATTGTGAAAAAGATTCAAGGTGCTGTAAGTGTTCCAAAACGAGCCGTTGTAATGACAGAGCCTATTTCAAGCAGTGGAAGGACAGCATCTGGAGGCATACAAGGTTTTACAATTTCTGAATCTACAAAAAAAAATCACTTTCATTTAATGTTAATGTTAATTTAAGTAAATACTTGAATTAGTAATTTATAAATAAGGCTTAATAATTTCTATAAAATGGTGTGGCTTTGAAGTTATAAAACACTAGTTTGTTATAACTTCAAAAAATCATGCGTGTGTTATTATTTATTTTATATGCATATATACATGTGAGTAATGTCTGTGTAAGTAGCGGCTGTTGGATAAAATATTAAATACTCTTTACCATACCTATGTAAGGTATGATGTGAAAAACATTACGAAATGATTCTACTACTCCACCCACTGAAAGTCCAGCCGCCCCGCCGCTAAAAACGTCAATATACATTTCTTTTTTTCTATTTCGATTCTCTATTTATCCGCTATCTCGAACGAGAGGTGGTGATGGCGGAGCCACAGCAAAACGAGGACCTGTTGCAGCATACATGCATGTTTATTGTATTTTATAATTGAATTCTTCACAATCGAAATAGTCGGCCTTAGCGGATCGCAAGTCATTTAGAACTAATTAAATTTATATGTGTGGTTGAGCGCGAGGTGGTCTTTGGACTGCTCTAGGATGACCGCACCTTCCATTCTTGTTGTGGCGATTCTTTAGGTTGCAGTCCTGGGGTTTGGGTCCCGTTTGCTGCGTCAGAAGATTCATACACTGCCGTTCTTTAAAAGATCAGCCTGGGGGCGGACTTTTGTTTACTTCATCAGCTGTACATACTTAGATATTGGGTTAGATTCCGTTTCATATTTTGTCGGTTGATTTTTGGTTTTAACTCTATGATTTTTGGTATTATTTATTATTGTAGTGCGAAAAACTAATTATTTTGGTGTTTAAGTGACATAAACTACTACCAGATATATGGTCACTCTCGGTTTCACATAAAAAATAGAAAAATAAAAAATTACACGTTGTGTAAAGTGATTTAACCTAAAAGTGCCCATACATTTTTACTCATCGTGATTTTTTTTTGTGTGTTTTTTCTAACAATTCATCAATAAAGCTTAAGTGGAGTGTGTTTTTGGTGCTATGCCTCATCTTTGTTGTGTTCCTGGTGGAAAGGCTAGTTATACTAGGCAGCCTAAAGTGTCCGGAAGAGCAAGAAAAGTGGGTACGAGTTATAAATGAAGAGAATTCTATTGAAAATATCTTTAATAAATTTAAAAATAATATTCTCCCATGATAGTATTAATGAAAACTGGACAATTATGTTTATTTTATTCATATTGTGGAATCTCCACTCCAAGCATTGTTGGTTCAGTTTCGATAGATTCAAACACGTAAGTAGGTATTATGATCTAGGGAAAAATAAACAATATGTGTATTAAAGATCATGAAAAAGATTATTATTTTGAGTTCAAATTTTAAAAAAGATTTTTGTAAAGACAAGACTGATACAGTTTTAAAGAAGAATGTGTTTTTGTTTGATAATATATTATGTATGTCAAGTTGTCAAGCATAACATATATTTGTTCAGTAATTTTTAATGAATAGTGTTGATTATTTATAATACCAAATTAATATCAAATATTTAAGTGATGGCTGAATACAATATGAATAAAATAACAATAAAATTGGTATATTTGCATAATACAAAATTAAGTTTTAAGAATAAAGGTGTTACTAAAAATACTAAGAAATTCATATTTCTTTGTTTTAATTGGTCTAATGTTATTTACATTTTACGTAAGAATTATACCGTATCATCGAAAAAAATCGGCGTCTAGTTGGCTTGGAAATGAACATCGATGACATTCCCTAAATAACTGTACACATAAAATAATTAACTAGAATTTTACAATCTTGGAAAATTTGATATTCTTGTTTCTAAATATTCTAATATCTATTTTTTATTTTCTTTGGATTTAGGTTCGGGAAAAACACTGATTAAGTTTTCATTTGGTTTTTCATTATTTTTATTTTGTTTAAAAAAAAAACGTTTCGGCTAACAGTATAGCCTTCATCAGTGTTGTGTCATATGAAAAAAATAGTGTCGAATATAATCCAAAAAATTACATATAAAATATTCACACCACACACATAATGTTTACTGCGTACTCCATAGTCAATGTAGATAATTTTAGTGTCAAGAATAATAATTTTAAAAAATATGTGGTCATCTTTTGATAAGTTTATATTAGTTTATTAATTGCAGTAAACATTATGAGGTGTGAATTATATTGTATATATAATTTTTTGGATTATATTCGACACTATTTTTCTCATATGACACAACACTGATGAAGGCTATAGTTAACCGAAACGTTTTTTAAACCAAATAAAAATAATGAAAACCCAAATGAAAACTTAAATCAGCGTTTTTCCCGAATCAAAAATCCCAAGAAAATCAAAAATTTTAGAATAATTTTACATATAAAATGCCAGCGATCTTCATTTCATAGCCATCGCTGACGCCTTTTTTTAGATAATATTGTATTATTTGTAAATATAATTTTTCGAACATTGATACTTGCAGAATAATAATACATCACTATTAGTAGATATGGAATGTTTTTTGTTAAATTGGATCGATTTTCAAACCCCAAAATTTAAAATATATTTACATTTTACCCATTATCTTATGTACCTATACATTATTTGTACATTGTAAAACATTTGCTGCATTTGTATGGTTCATAGTTTATTTGCCAAAGTATTTATTACTATAAATAGGTATATATGTTGTAGTTATTAACTGTATATTATGTATATTTCATGTAAACTATATCATTTTTAAAATACAAACCAAAAATTTGAGGAATAATTATGTTTTCCATGTATTCTACAACATATTTATTAATCCGTTATATCTAACTAGCGTGACGTCATAAATCTCGCCCGTAGGCTGATCTTTTAATAGAAGGCACTGATTCATATATTTTATTTGATACGTGCTATAATAAATGAGTATAATTAAAATGGATTTAACGATGGATATGGAACAATTCTTCCTTTAGAAAATGTCTTCCTTATTGTAGAGTTATTGAAAAGGGAAATAAAAATGATTTCCATTTTTATGGAAATAACCATTTTAGAACAAGCAAAAACTGTTATGAAAAGTACATTGATTATATACTTATTTGACTGAAATGATAAATTTGTGAACTTTTTATTTTTTTTTTAATTAATCATAAAATTTTCTTCGAAAAAATTGGCAATAAAACAGTTTTTCTTGAACTGTTGGCACAAAAAAAATTCAAATTTATGATTTCAGTCTAATAACTACCGTATGATCGAATAAAAACGGCGTCAGCGATGGCTATGAAATGACGATCGCTGTCATTTTATATGTAAATTTATATGGGAAATGTCATCGATCGTCATTCCCCAGCCAACTGGACGCCGTTTATTCTCGATCATACGGTATTTAGTCGACATGTTTAATTTATGTCAACATAATTTCGGTTCCAAAAATCTCGAGAACCAATACTCGTAGCGATTTTTACCAAGAGACTTATTTACGTGAAAAACGTCGTAAATGTATATTTTTTTTACTCAGTAGTTTTATACAGGTACGAACGAAAATTTATTATTCTTCAAACCAGTTAAAAAATATGTAGGTGGCTCCCTCTACAAGTAGGAGTCATATTGACATCAAAATCAAATTTCTCCTGTCAAAAAACTCCCAGTCACCAATTTTCATCCAAATATTGAGGTTCCTTCAGAAATTATTTCGAAATAATCGAAATAAAAATAAAAATTCTACACCCTGTATCTCGGAAACTAAACATTTTACGACGTACATTTATACGAACTTTTTTACTACAGAATATGCTTCCGGCGTCTACAGAATAGTTATAGCACCCTGTATATAGGTAATTTTAAAAATAAATATTTTTTGTTGGTTAGGACAGTTACTTTCTAAGAGCTACTGAGAAGCTGGTTTTGGTCTAAATTTTACAACATATAATTTTATTCACTTATTAAAAAATATTATTATAATTAAAAAAAACTATTAGAGTCTGAATTTGTATTTTTATATCGTCTTACAATTTTTTTATAAAAATGGGAAAAGGACTTTTTAATTGTTTTCTATGTACCAACCCCGCCACTGGTCATTCGTTTCTTGGAATTGCTTGCCCTTGCTGCTTGCTAGGGAAAATTACATATTCGATAATTAAAATTCCACAGGTTTGCTGGGCGAGCGGTCTGTCATGGGAATTTGTGTAATTTAAGTTGTCTTATTAGGTCTGTTTCGCCCAGATGAACAGCCCTTAAATGCACTTTCTTTGCAAAAAATAAACGTTTATAGTTTTATCTCTAAATACGTTCTTTACTCACATATTTTTAATTTTTTTATTAATATTTTAAGAAAGCAATATAGTACGCGTTTAAAAATGTCAACGTCTACAGAAATTAGACAAATCAACTACAATTCAAAAAAAAATGTTGCATGCAGTATATTTTTAAAGACTGCGATTCTCCAATTAATTAAAATTTAAATATTGTACTTTATTTATATCGAATAAAGTAAAAAAGTACCAAGAGTGCCATTTAAATATTAAAAGTTGTAGACATTTCCGGAGGAACAGGAAGTGATCGAAACAAATTCAATACGTCAATCAAACCTAATTTATGTCATATACTTACAAACCAAATCTCGTTTTTTTATCAGATAAAAAAGTTATAGAGGCGAACTACTTTTGATAAACACACGGTATATTATGATCTTGGCCCTAGAAAATATTTCCTACTCTATAAATAAATAAAATCAGAGAAAAAATTCAATCACACAAATTTACATTCTCAACAAAATCGCAAATTGCAACTCCTAAAAATTCAAACTCGCAGATAGAAGGTTATCACGGTTCCGTTTACAAAATCACAATCCCAACAAAATCCCAAAACGCAACTATAGTAATATTGGTTGCCTAAATTGAAACTCACAAGTAGACGAAATCGCAAATCGCAGCAAAATCGCAATTATAGTGATATTGGTTGCCTAAATTGAAACTAAAGCAAATAGAAAAAATCGCAGTCGCAGTTTGAGCCAGCTACAGAGCCAATCGCAAGTTGCGATTGTGATTTTAAAATCGCTTCGATTGAATCGCAGTTTCCAATTTGTTGCTCATCTCTAGTATCTACAGTATTTCCCCGGTTGTATAAGAAGAAAAACTTTTTTATTATTGACATTTTGAGAGAAATGCATTCTTCATTAAGAAATTTTGCTTGTTCTAAAATGGTTAGTTCCGTTTATACTTTTCCAAATACGGTTTTAGAAAAAAATTAATAAAAACATGGCTAGTATAACATGCTATTAACATAAACATGCTATTTTACCAAATCTTGTTTTTCTCTCTATAAAAGTATAAAAGTTCTAGGGGTACGTCACTTTTGAAAAACACCCGGTATACACATTACAAAAGGTATAACAATTTGAAATCTACGAAATATTGAGAATAACTTTTTCGACGCCCTCGTAGCATTGGGATTAATTCAGTACGTCACAATGGCATTACCTCCTGCCAATTACCCGAACCCGGCAGTTACAGACCGGTGCCGCCCTGTGATCGAAAGGACAGCACGCGTGAGCACGTACCGACCGCGCAGTACCACCTCACATACGCGCTATCACGTAGTCGCAAAACGTAGACGGGTACGCTTTTCAATTTGAAAAGTACCGATACGCGTACGCGCATCGCACATACGACCGGTCAGGTTCGTGGGAAAACGGACATAAATGGCTAGAGAAAAATAAAAATAACTACACGATTCAATAACAAAAAAATAATGGTCAGTCAAAAGAGAATAGGTTTTTATGTAGTTATGTCAAAGTAAAATATATAATATAGAAACTAATAGATTATGTCGTTCTTAATTCAGTCTTAAACTTTAAAATCAGAATTTAAATATTTGGATTGACATGTTTTTAATGTTGAAATTTTACCGGATTTCTTTCATCCATTATTTCCCATAGAAACTACAGTTATTGGGCTACAACTAAATTTCAACTTTAAAACAATAAAGGTTCTTCACATCTGCAATGTTCTTTACTCTGTTATATAAATTCCTATTACGTCTTCTTTTGCCGATTGTACTAAGATTGGAATTGTGCAAATGATACTGTCCAGAGGGTAGATTTTCTGTAAACTGATGCCAAAGTTCTGTTGTATCTGTACTACCTCTGTCTCTACACAAGCCCTTAAAGTGTACGGTATCACAGCACTGTGGATGACGTATAAACCATTGGAAATTTTAACGCTGTTGTCAGGTGATATTTTATCACGTTATAATTGCCCGAATCGAAAAGGCTTTGAATACTTATAAAAACAATAAAGACATTAACGTCAGAACCATTACTTATTATTCTCATTTGAGTCTAGCCGGACCGTACAACCATAGTATAAGCACAAAAAATAGAAATAAAAAAATAGAAATACAACCATAGTATAAGCACAACCAGAAGGTTGACTCCCAAAATGCGCGCGAAACGGTGGCTAACCTAAAAATTCCATTATGAGCGGGTAACATCTGTCAATGTAGCGGCGTTATCGGTTTAGTCAGGGCAGGTCAGGATTTAGTTGAATTCTGACTATCGCAGAAGACAGCAGCTGTTCGTAGCGTCGAGTCCATTGAGTTATCTATACAAACTTTACCTTTCGAAATAACGTATTACGCTCAGTCTGTAATCACATATCAGATAATAAAAATACTTATTCAATATAACTCTGACAACAGCCTGCGAAAGCGTTTTAATCCGGCCCTGAGAGTTACCCGCTGCTAATATGGCGTCGCGATTCGTGAAACGTCCTCAAATTCGGCAGAGTCGGCGTTCTGGTTGATTTCTATTTTGTGGTATAAGGAAACTAGTAGTTTTACTCCTTCTCAAATCCTTTGTTCTTTTTCTGCCACTTAATATGACCTTGTTCTCGCCTCCCGTGACCACTGACGTAGCGGTATAATCGTGGTCTATTAACTAGGCAAAGTATAGTCGTGGCACTCGCCATAGTTTCACAGATATGTATTTAGGAAAATATAAGTTCACAATAAAATAAAATAAAAAAATTGATCATCGAGTAACAACTTGCTTGAAAACAGAATATTTTCACATTTCGCGTAGGTAAAAATTCTTCTGTATCTGAAAATCTTCTGATTGGAAGAAATGCGGAAAAAATATATAATTACATATTTTTATATTATCTATTTCAGAGATTTTCTACAACTCTTTTTTAATTTAAAAGAAGTTTAATTTTATGTACATAACTGGATTCGGCATAAAATTCTGCATATAGTACACCGTCTTTATTTAAAGCACACTGCGGTGTGGCCATTCTATTTCTTATTTACTAAAACTTTGGTTAAAAACATTATATACGAAAGGTGGTAAAAACGAGAGTGAATATAACTTTATTAATACTTAGCTATGTTTTCTTAAACACGAAGGATACCAGAATAAATTCGTGTAGAAAAATTTACTTTATCGTACCTATACAGGATATTTTTTAAATCGTCACCGTAATATTTAAAACATTGTATCTCATTTTTTTTAAATGCAACACCTTGTATATTATATTATTTTTCTTTCAGATGTAAAATTAAAAGGTAAACATTTTTTGTATTTAAAGTGTTCTTAAATTTTTAGCCGTTTTGCAAGTATTTTCTGTATTTCATTACATATGGGATTTCCAACGATAAAATATCCGACAAAGATCATATTAGGTGGCTTTGATAAAAATTTACTGTCTAAAGAGCCATATGTAATATAATACTGTGAATATCTGCGAAACCGGTAAAAATTTAGAAACCCTTTAAATAAAAAATGTTTACTTTTTAATTCTGCATCTGACAGAAAAATAATATACAGAATGTGGCATTTAAAAAAATTGAGATATACCATTTTAAGTATTCCAATTTTGGTGACGCCATAAAAAATACCCTATACAGGGTGTCCCAGAAATGAGTGCGTAATAAATGAGGCTCCAACACAGCAGCTATGCTATCCGGTGAAATAATCCTCTTTCAACGGTAAAATGAGTGCGAAATAGAATAATGTATATAGAATGATATAAAATAATTTAAAAAAATAAAACTAACTTTACCATAACTTTTTTGTGACACCCTGTATATAACAAAATATTTTAGGATACGCCCCTTTATAAACATATGAATAAAACTTTTTTCACATCTTCGACAACGACGACGATATTGGACTTCCTCGCACTAATGGGCCACCCTGTATATTTAAGGTGGTTTAAAGCTAGGTGTGGCACTTTTCTTCCCTCAAACATAAACTCAATATTTTGTCTATAATATTTTGAATATTGTTATATTACGACCACTTATAATAAAAAATAAATAAAAAAACAAAAAATACAGTCCACTAAATTTATAAGAGATTATGCTATTATAAAATTCTTTCAATTAAAAAATATGAATAATTTGCGGAAACTTTAGATGTACAAAATATTTACTCTAAAATTGTTTCAAAAATAAATCTATATAAATTATCTCGTAAATTATTATTGGAATGAAAATTTTATGGCAAATCCCCTGACCAAAAAATATTTTCATGTGCATATTTGAGACAACCTGTATATCTAAAAAACTATTTTTAAAATCTGCCCACATGCTAAAAGAAATAATAACATTTAATTAATTACATAATATCTCAGCTTTTAAAATAACCAAATATAATTAAATGTTAATTGATAATTACTATCAGCTTGCCGATTTATATCCGATGGAAATCTAAAAAAACTCAAAGAACAAATTTTTGAATTATTACTACAATTAATAGCAGCACACAGTAATGCACTCATTTTTTATCAATCCGTCCCTGTGCTGGAAAGCAACGCTCGAACCTCGCAGCTCGACGGACGGAATTCAACTGAAACGCTTTGCAACCTGCCGATCATAGAGAAATATAAAATAAAAGAGTTGTCATTTCCATAGTCAAAAGTAGGCAACACGTTTAACGAGGATCGATTGTAGCGCACCCTTGAGCCCTAACTGAACTAATCGAAATATGACAGACGTTATCGGTAAAATAGGTATCTGCATTGCCTACCACAAAAAAGGCGGGCTGTTTAAATATGAATATAAAATTTTATGTATTTTTTAAAATATTACGAAATTAAAACTGCAAAAATATAACGAAAGTTTATTTTTAAAAACGGAATATTTGAAAAGTATAAACTATTGTAGACTTTTCAAATGCTTACAGTTAAATGCTAAATTAAATTTGATAATATAAAACATATATGCTGAATTAACTTCGAGGGGTAAACTCCTGATGAATTTCTGTACACTAATGCCAAGGTAATGCCAAATAATTTAGTACTAATACCAATAATGCCACGAAAATGCCAACATCTTGTACACCACCAAAATACACCAGCGATTTACCCTTCGATTTACCTATAGTATTATAAAACGTATTTAACAACGCCACTAACAAAGCATATAAGATCGCAGGGTTTGCAATCTATGCTATTATAACAGATAAAGATTTAAATAAGATATCATCAAAAATTAATTCACCTTTAAGTTGGATTTATAAACTCAGCAGTCAGCAGTTGAAGTTCAGTTGATGTAGCAAATGTTCAACACTATTAAATGAAGGCGCAAATTTATAGTCAGTTCGTTTTACGTTCACAGAGTTCAGAGATGGGCAATGTCTTTACATATCGAACTTGCTTTCCATGATACCCTTTCCTGGATCGTGTTCAAATCACATCATCGGCTGAACAAAATATTACATGATGATGGCAAAACACAGCACAAAATATAAAGTTCAAATCATAGAGAAATATAAGGTCTCTGGTTCCTCGGGAAATAAAACTTCGTCCATAATTTCTGTACGCACAAACACAAAACAAACAAAGTTTATGCTACACAAAATAATAACAAAATTCAAAACAAAATTGTAAACAATTGCAAAATACAAATAATTTGCTGTCATGTCACTTGTCATTCTTGTAATGACACGTGACAGGTAGCAGGTGGCGACGCTTTGGAGCCCTAACTGAACTATGCAACATTATGGCCAAGTTAGACAACCTTTCAAACACTCTTTTATTTTAGTTACTTTATGCTGCCGATATTCGCCAGCTTGCAAAAACTGGCAGAAAATATTTGCGAGAGTGCAACTACTCTTTACCTTAAACTATGGTACAACTTTAGAACCCGCAGTTACGCATGTGTATTTGTCTCCGGTGGAACGGCGGAACTCTGTAAAGCCCCGTTCTCAGAACTGCGTCGTGTCGACAGCGACACTGATTGACACTTCATACAACCAATGGGAGCTGTACTAAATTTAAAATTGACAGCTGTTTGAATTTTGTACAAATCTGATTGGTTCTCTTGACGTGTCGCTGGCGACACTCGCTGTTCTGAGAACGGGGCTTAATGCGTAGCTATAGCCTGGTCACAAAATCAGCTGCAGCTCCATTGGTACGGCAACATTTTTACGGTCATTTCGGCAACGAGGGGTCCGGGGTTCGAGCCCCACAAATATAGAACTTGTTTATATTTACATTTAATATAGAACTTAAACAAGTTCTATATTGATTGGCATTAAACACACAACTTTGATATCACCTTTACAAAAAGTATAAACATACTTTTTGTAAAGGTGATATCAAAGTTGTGTGTTTAATGCCAATCAATATCTGATCAAGGAGGCCGAAATTGACAAACCATCAAGACACAACTTTTAATCGGCATTAAACTGCTTACACTAATTCGCTTACACTAATTCGCTAAACAAGAGAAAAATAGTCAGTGCCGTACATGATTTTTTTGGAAAATATTCCAGGGATAACCGGTATGCACGTCCCTACTGAGTATGTCGACACTTTTTACCTTTAAAATGTCGCATTTATAGTAACTTTTACCCTCAAATTTCATTCGAAACGCTAGAAGTATTTGGAAGAAAATTATAATAATTCGAAAAAATCTTAAGTATAAACTTTAACACCCTGTAGTTACGAAACAAAGCAGAATCCGACGTATGTTGATATAAAAAATAAATTTTATTTTTACGTGAGGAATCTTCCGATGAGAGATGGCACATGTTTTTTGAAACACCCTGTATAATAACAGATGGCGGATACTTAGCATATCAAATGTATGGTTAACACTGTTATTTCGACATTTACTTGTCAAATAGAAAAAAACTGCCTCAAAAGTTTCTCTAATATTCTTCCTAGTCTAGTTTTCATTTTAAGAACAACAGCTTTGTTTCTATTCTTGGAAACCAAAAGTTTTTAATATCCAAAGAACCATACTTATACTAATAAAACCATCAACACCCTCTATTCGAAAGCGAGAGTTCGAAAAATATATTTTAACGAACTTTGCTAATGGCACTTTTCCAATTAAAACAAATATTTTAGACGCGTTGTTTTTACAAAAATGTCACCTAGTCTATTTTTTAGGTTGTTAATAAGCCAATTAAATTTTATATGTAAAAATATATGAAGGCGCACTCTCACGACTCGTCTACTTGGCAAGTACTCCAATATTTGCGTACTTAGCAAGTATCCCATCCCTACTTTGTAAACAACATTGGCAAGTGTGGCGCTCACACGACGTGTCCATGTCAACAAGTACGCCAGCACAGACATTGTTTAAATCCTTAACAAGTAAACAGTATAGTCGCCATCCATGGATACCGGTCGTCCCGAAATTGTCTTTGCTAGTGATTATTTTTTCTTTTTAAGTTCTTTTACTATACAATGCAATACGATTTCTATGTTCTTAATGTTTGGCCATCCATATAAAGGGCTCATTTTCGTATAAACCCATAAATTCCAAAGCAACATCATTTGAAGACTACACGGGATAACCAGGAAAACCAACCACTTTGTCCATTTTAACTGGGGCCGAAAAAAATGCAATTTAGTGTTTTTAAAGAAATATGTTATTTTCGGTTGAATAATTCGAAAAATACATATATATTACTACCAATTCTGAATTATTAATATTGTTAATTATCGCCATATTCTGAAATACCGAAATAAAAATGTCAAAATGCAAAACAAAACAGGGGAAAAACCGGGGATGTCCAATTAAAGGTTGCATAAAACCTCAATCTAAACTATTATTTTTTTGTTGTAGGAAGAAAATTAATATTTAAGTAGGTTTGTATTAAAATACATAAATTTACTACATATACAGGGTGCGTCTCAATAGTGGCTCACCCCTATAACTTTTTTATTTTTTCACATAAATTAGGATAATAATGCACATAAATTAGGATTGATTGACGTATTCAATTGTTTTTGGTAACTTTCTGTTTCACCGGAAATGATTACAACTTTTGATTTTTAAATGGCACCCTCGGTATTTTTTACTTTATTCGATAGAAAATGACATTCTGAATAGAATGACATATCATATGTCAACTTTTGACATTTTCGGTTAATAAAAAATCGTATTTTAATATTCAATCTAGAATGCCAAGGTTATGTTAAGTTAAAAACACTAATTCTTAATCAAGGAGCGTTGGAAAAATAGATTTGATCGTCTAATGCGTTTAGTGTGTTGTCCGGGCCACTTAGAAAATGCTCAAATTGTATTTTTAATCTTATCTCAATTTTTTCAAATGGAACGAGGTTGACTCATTAGCATATTTGGAAAAAGCATTTTTTTACGAATAATTTGATACCACACACTTGGTATGTCGAGTCAAATTTTTGTTACGAACCGCTAGTTATAATTTCAACTAAACCATATGCGAAAATGTCAAAACTTGACATATGATATGTCATTCTATTCAGAGTGTTATTTTCTTTCGAACAAAGTAAAAAAATACCGAGGGTTCCATTTAAAAATCAAAAGTTGAAGTAATTTCCGGTGAAACAGGAAGTGACCAAAAACAATTGAATACGTCAATCAATCCTAATTTATTTTATATACTAACATACCAAATCTCATTTTTTAAATGAAAAAATAAAAAAATTATAGGGGGTGAGCCACTTTTGAGACGCACCCGGTATAATACTAATTGCAAGATGCATGCTTGTTGCCCATGTGTATATAGAGATAGGTATACATTGAGATAGGTAGTAGGTTAAATTTACATGAAGGAAAATCCAGAAAAGATTCAGCGATTCCCAAAATTTAAGCAAAAAAGCATTTTTTGTTTAAATTTTCAAAGTAAAATTACTCGGTTATTTTGGAGTTACTTGAAAAATGGCAAAGAGAGAAAATGTTTCTTTTGATCAGATCTATCACTCCTTAAAATACTTCCACTTATTTCTGGGGCACCCTGTATATTAGTTAAAAGTTCAATATTATACAACTCGAAAAAAATGCACAATCACCTGCCATTTGAAATCAAATCCATAACATAATTTTCTTCATTTCGCAAAGCATTGATCTGTTATTTACTAGACAAGGCTTTCTACGATGTAAATGAATTATATTTTGAAAATCGAATTTGATCTTGTAAACACTGGTCTAATGTTTGCTATTGCTATATTTACTAATGACATCGAAATAAATTTATTTAGAGGTCATTGATATTTACTATAAACTAGCTAAATATTTTTGAATGTTGTTTTTATTTTTTTGTTCTTTGACATCGTAAACATTTATAAATGTTTATTTTAAACAATAAGACTGACAATATTATTTGTATAATGTTTTGTATTATCTTTTGTTTGTTTGTTTGTGTACCTTGTTTGTTTACTTTGTTTGTTTAGTTTACCTTTGTCTACAAATTGAAAATATTTTTGACAATAAAGGCATTTATTAATTATTTACTTATTATTTTAAAATATTATTTTAAATATTATTTATTAGCTATAATTTTAACGTTCCAGATTAATTATTCACCCAGTAAAAAAGATATTTCTTATACCTCCTACAAGTCTGATTTACAGCGAGTTATTATATCATAGAAAGGCAGACCAAGAGATATTATGCTACGATTACACTTATCTCTATTGAGCCTGTTGCTCGAGAACCATGCGGGGAAGATGGGCAGATTATGCAAAATTAATTATTATGCCTTTAATCTGCATATACGTATATTTAACATTGTATTATGATTAATGTCAGTACTTATATTTAGTTTGTGGTGACTGAAGAATCGAATGTCATGTATAATTTTTGATTGTAATAATTTCATTTTAATTCTTATTAAAACTGTGTTAAAAAAAATTAGCCAACAGGACTAAAGCCAGTGTCTGAGATGATTTTACAGAGGTTAGTTCTCCATCTCCGATATCAGTCGTATCAAAGTTTATGACACAAATGTTTGTCGTCTCTGCATCTGTCGATGTTTCTTAGCTTCAATCTACTGAGCTATTCAATGAGGAGACAGTGTCCTGTTAAAAATCCCGTAACAGTCCGAAGATTTTTTTTACTTAAATCAAGGACAATCTTTCATTTTTCTCATTGAGTCTTAGACCGTTAGAGTATTCCAGGTTCTTGAGTTCTGCTTTAAATTGCTTGACACTTGGAAAGAAAGCAGAACGATTCTAGTCCAGTTAGTGGTGTGAGGATTACTTACTTAGGACTACTTATAAGATGATAGGTAACGAGTACAAATTTCTATAATGGTAGTGTCGCCTGTTTAAACATCTTGGAAGTAGCAAGGTACAGCTTACTATAATACTGGAGCTGTGCGGTATACAAAGAAGGTAATGTGGCTAGCACTATGCCTCAACCACCTATTATTATTAACTCAAAATTGTAAATCCCAAAATCCCAAGTACCTATTTAAGGTTGAGTCGCTTATTTAACTAACTCCCCTTAAAAACATCTTTTTAAAGTCCTGCCTGCAGATACCTACGTAGGCGTTTATACAGGGTGTTCCTTAATGACATGCTAATATTTAAGGAGGTGATTCTTGAGCCTATTCTTTGAGAAAAAACTTTATACGAATATATGTCCTAAACATCTTAACTATTCAGATACAGGGTGGTAAATTTAAAACTTTTTTTCAAAATATCTCCGATTTTATATTTGATACACGTTTTTCATGCATCAAAATGCCTATTTTGATATACAAAAAAACTGTTTTATTTCTTAATTTCCTTCCAGCCGATGCAGAAATGATTTCCACACAACAGTCACCGCATCAGATTTTCAGCGATTTGACCCTAAAATAAACTGACTTTAATTTGTTTAAGCATAAACTATGCGTTGAACGAAAAATATTAAGAGATAAAAAATGTTTAGAAATGAATAGACATTTTGAAAATAATTTTTATTTTAAGAGAAGTCAGTGGAGTACCAGTTTTTTCTCCAAAAATATTCAATATAAAACCCGGATAGACGGCACTAGTTGAAATAAATAAAATTCTTTGTACACCAAAAGAAGGTATTTTGATGCATAAAAGAGGTGTATCAAGTTTCATAAAAATATCTTTAATAAAATTTTATTTGTTTTTTTATTAATATAAAATAATAGAATTTTTTTTAGAGAATTTTATAACCCTGTATCTCAGAAATTGATTCTTAGAATAGGTCCAAAAATCACACCCTTAAATATTAGCATGTCATTATATACAGAAACACCCTGTATATTTTGTATTATGAGATGGAATGTCATCAATTGCAGCGACTTGGTGTGCTTAAGTACCGTACGCCTGTTCAGTAACGAATATTTTTCAACGAAGATAGCTTTCTCTGGCTTCTCTATTCTTCTTTTACCTCCTTCGATTTTACCTTAGACTCTCCAATTGAAAGCGTTCTCTACGTAGTATATGTCCCAAATAAGCTATTTTTCTCTTCTTGATCATTTCGAAGAGTTCACGTTCTACTAGACCAGCTCTTCTGAACCAGCTCTTCCACTCTCAACATTCGTCGTAGGATCCACATTTCGAAGACATCAATTCCGTTAATAGTTGTTACTTTCAGTGTCCATGCTTCCACATTCCATATAACAGAACGGAACATACAATAAAAGAACATAGCCCACTTCACCGTTCTATATTTAATGCCGAAGTCTCTGCTATCCTAAAATGCTTAGTTTCAGAGATACAGGGTGTAGAAGTTTCATTTTTATTTCGATTTTTTCCAAATATTCTATGAAGTAACATCAATATTTGGATGGAGTTTTTTGACATGAGAAATGTGATTTTGATGTCAATACGATTCCTACTTGTAGAGGGCGCCACCTACATATTTTTTAACTGGTTTAAAGAGTAATAACTTTTCTTTCGTACCTGTATAAAATTAGTTTTTTACGTAAAACAGGTCTCTTGCTAAAAATTGCTACGAGTAATGGTTCTCGAGATATTTGGAATGGAAATTATCAATACCTGTCATCATTGACATAAATAAAACATGTTGACTAAATAGTTATTAGACTGAAATCATAAATTTGAAATGTTTTTGTGCCAAAAGTTCGATATAAACTGTTTGATATTCGTTTTTTGGCAGAAAAATTTATTATTAATTTAAAAAAATAAAAATTTCCCAAATTTATTATATCAGTCAAATAACTATAGTAAACGACACGAATGTTTGGGAGTGATTTATCGGTCGCTACCATGTGAACTAATCTGTTCAAGGTCACATAAAACTTAATTCCAGTGCCGTGGTCTTTCAAGTCATATAAAAATCAATATATAATCTGTTGTAATTTGTTGTTTTAACTGTCAAAGTCTTTTATTTATAACCAAACACATATATTTGGTTATAAATATAAAATGGAATGCCCCATTGGTCGCACTGCAAGCACACCAATGGACTGACGCACAAAAACGAATCAATCAAAGAAACGCGATATAGTATCATCTTTGTCAATCGCGTTAACATTTTAGAATAAGTAGAAGCAGCGCAGGCAGATGATTAGACCGGGCTTTAAAAACCTACGTCTGCGGTAAAAATTTAAGTTTTTAATATAAAAATGATAGCGTGCGTGTCGATTCTAACTTCATCAAGCGATGAATTACTCCCAAACATTCGTGGCGTTTACTCTATCTACTCAACGTGTTTATTTTTTGTCAATAGTGACATGTATTAACTATTT
>NW_022147095.1:0-8438 GCF_002938485.1 Sitophilus oryzae
AAAACCGTATCAAACACATTTTGTGTCAAGTAGCCTTGTATTTGAACATTATAAATCTGTGATCCATTGCTGCTACTAACATGCACTTTTTGAGTTTTTTCTTTTTTTTAAGAAAACGCAATTCTTGTTCCGAACGCGGCTTTATTTGATATTATGGGTATCAGCAAAAAATGAAGACGATATTCGAATGCTAAATAAATTAAAATTCGAAGAAACTTTCCAAATAAAAGATGGCCCCCGGATGATAGGTATTTCTAAAATATTAAAAAAAATATATATTTTTGTATAAATGTGGAAAGGCTTTGGAGAGACTGCTCGAGGAATATTACCTTAATTTAGAAAAAAAAACATCAGACTTTTCTTAAAGGTAATTTATTGATTTCATCGGATATAATGAACTATAAAGAAGTGTCAGAACTACTAGAAGAAGACAATCAACTAAGGACAAGCTGCAGTAAAAGAGGCCGGCCAAAAATTAATTTTAGAGAAGCTTGTCAAAAAACGAAGCTACGAAAGGTTGGAAATTTCCTCACAGAATATTCTACGGAAGGACGGTCTTTTGCTGCGGAAAGGTCCTTAAGAATCCAATTCACTAGTCCGAAAAAGTAGGAAAATAAGCGTTCGGCATAGGTATTTTTACACAAATAAAGAAGGAAATTAAAGATAAAGGATTATAATATATACGTATTGTAGCACATTTTTAGGCAACTTGTTTATTTCTAAGATTTTGATACTCAAACATCGAGAGCGACCCGACAGCGTAATAGACTCTTAAAATTAAATGCATCTCATCAAGACAATAAAAAAAATTAACTAGACAACAAACTCTAGCCCCCATATTACGATTTAGATCTTTCAGTTAGGAAATATAATCTCTTGCGTTCTTAAGGTTGATTCTCATTATACCTTCCGTCTCCATTCCATATCCGTTCCGTATTTTTGATTGTATTCACGCAATACGTATCCTTCCGTTTTACGGATCCAAAATTGGTTAAACTATCTTCTAACCTTTTAAAAATGGCTGGATTTGGTTGCTCGCGCTCTGAATACCGCTCGACATATAAATCAGCTGCCATTTGCATATGTTTGTTAGACTCAATATAACATTCTAACATATTATATTTCTCAAAATTTTCAAATTTACTCATTTTTTATTATTTAAAATACACACACTTCAATCTGTTGAAATGAAATGTGCCGCATCCATCAAAGGTATGTCCCGATCACCAAACAGTCAATTGATGTAGTTTGAATGCTGCCAGGATCATATTGGTGGTCCTCTTTGTAAATATTTAAAACAGGTTTTTTATTCTTTGAGCAAACAAACTATATCGACAATATTAGTATGTGTACTCTTTGCAAAATATGTATGTACATCTTTAAAATGTCCAAATGTCAATATTCATGGTAAAATGAATTTTCTACAAAAAACTTAAAAGAGATAGGTAAAAATGGTAAAAACTTGATTTGATGAACAATTCGGTGTACATCTGCTTCTCATAAAATATACAGAGGCGTTCCTAATTCAAATTAAACAGAAGTGTACAATATACGTTTAAAACTAGTAATTATTTAAAAGTAGATTTTGAACCTTGCTCTGTATGGGTAGTATAATTTTATTATTGCAACATAAGAGATTTAGTAAATACTTCATTCAATTACAATATTTGGACTTAGAAACTTAAATACTCCTAGAGAAAATGAAGCATTAAAATTATTGCTGTATTTTGACAAAACTTCTAAATATTTCAAAACGGTGGAATTAAAATGTGGTAGAAGCCTTAATCAGATTTACCTTTGATTTTAATCGTGAGAGCTAGAAATGTATATACAGGGTGTTCCATTTAAAAATACAACTTTGATATTATTTATTTGTTTGGGACCTCTGTATCTTAATAAAATATTTATAAATTGTAGTTCTAACAGTCCTTCAACAAACCAAGAAAGCGCAATTTGCAAAATCCTAATCATTTCATTTGCAATACTCCGGTCGTATTTGGTGAACGACGCTGTAGAAATAATTTATTTTGTTATTATGATACTGATGACTATCAGTTATTGTTAAAGAATTATTATTGCAGATTTAAATCAATTCTTTTTTGCTAATTAAGGTGTTATTTAACCAATATCCTTGTTCGCAAACGTTAAAAAAATACAAAGTTATAAAAAAATTAATTGATCAAACCATATGACTTTGGCTACAACCAAACTAATAAGACAATGCTAACTTCAAAATGTTAATTTTGTTCTTCATTACATTTCTAAGCACTGTTCTTCTATGTCGTATCAGTTTTTGATCACACTATAACACCACCAACTCAACTAAGGCAAAAAGAAAATAATGTTTGAACACTATACGTTCCAACCATTAGCCTAATCAAGGTGCTATCATCGCACGAAACTATAAGAAAATGTAGTCCTGGAATTGGTCCTAAATGCTCTATATAATTTTTGTATTATCCTAAACATTTTTTGTTGTGTGTAGCTTACAATTGAAAATGATGCAGAACAATAGAATCTTTTTTTTGGGTTATTACCTAAAGTGTCCAATGGTATTTTTGGGTTTCTTTACATTTATGTACCAAATGGTATTGTACTTCTTCATTAAGTTTGGTAGTTTTAAATGATGCCATGCAATATTAAAAAATTGTAAAATCTTAATGGAAATTTATTTTTTAAAATTAAGTAAATGATTATCATATTATGTTAAGTTATGAATAGGCAAAATATTTAAAATTTGTTTTGTTATTAATTATATATTGTTATTTATTATGTTTTACAGTGTATTAATAACAAAATAAAAATACTAAATCACCACAATACACCAAAACACTTTTACTTTTACACTGGACGCGCTACACTCTGCTGAGTGAGTGCTAACATTGTGAAACGCGCGTCAATGTAAAAGTATTTTGTCTCATGTGTTAATGTTTTAACCCTAACAATATAATAACACCAAAGGTTCCAACCCTCAATTATGTAATAAAGTATTAATAACGTTTAGCAATGTACCAAAACGATTAACTTCTGTGTTAGAATTAGATAGTTCACAAAACAAAGAAATGCATTATTTGATTTTTTTTCGTTCATTTATATGTTTATAATTACGAATCATTTATGAATTATAATAACACCGGATAACAAAATTCAAGATTTATTATATTTTAGTTGAATTAAATAATTTGGTTCCTAAAGACAATACCCTAATTCTGTTATTTTTAAAATTAGAGATTAATCTTTGACTGCCGTAATCCTGTCTGGTGTAGTCCTACCTAATGGTAGACCTCCGGACTGTAATTCAGTAATTACATTCAATTAAAATTTGAGTACTTTTTGATATCTTTTTTTTGATATCCTAAAATCATTAAATAAGTTGATCTCAGTAAACATTGATCTTAGTAGTAGATCTGATAACGCTAAAACATAATATGTATGCTTACACTTAAAAGGAATTATGAATTCATTGACGTTTTAGACGTTGGCTTGATATGTTTGTGTTGCGTAAATTGTTTTATGTTACATATAAGAGAATTATAAGAAATTTTGATCCTATCTGATGTGAATGAACAATAGTTGATGAGCAATCATTTGCAGATGCTTCTCAAAGAAATTTTAGAACAGAGCCTTATACTCTACTATAAATTGCTTACTGAGACAGTAGCTTCATCATAAATTAGAACAAAATAATAATAGCTATCATACTATATGGCATTCCTTTACAATTTAAATTAAAATTATTATTGCAATGTGATATGTAGCATAAATATAAATACCTAACACAGTTTTAAAAATAACTAGTCTTATTGTATTTTGAAAATATTGCGATATGTTGAGTAACAGCAAAGACAACGCAAAAAAAATATTCATTGACATAAGAGAGGACCAAGCAGACAGATTTTTTCCTTAAGTTAATACAGTTTAAGCGTTAACTATAATCGCCAATTAAAGCTCTATATCCAATAATTCTGTTCCTAACATTAAAAAAAGATATGTGGTAATTTATTTAATATGTATATAAGACTTATCTGCAGTAAAAAATTGTATGAAATCTTATTTTTAGAGCTTAAAAAATGATTTCTGGTTGTGCGGCTTAGACTGCGATTTCAAGCCTTTTCCGCTAATGCTTGCAACTTTATTTTCTGCAAATACTATCCTGGTTAATAAAGTATTTATAGTCTTAAATGTACTTGACTATTAGAATAACTAACTAATTGGTATAACTGGCCAGCTGTATGTATTTATAATGTCTTTTTTCTAGTAAAGATAATGCTTGTGGGATATGTACAGTATGATATTAAGATATTGAATTTTCTTAACGATCAATAATAAATTTAGTGAATTGGAATACAAATATACAGTGGCAGGCAATAGTGTGTCGGGTGTCTGTAGCTCCTAGAATTAAAAAATTGGGAATTTTGTTTAAGTGTAAACCTAAAGCATGTACAATGATGTATTTTAGGAAAGTATTTTCACTTCTACAGGGTGGCTCAAAAAGTATGAGTGGATCAGGATAATTTATTTTACGTGGAACATCCTGTATATTACTGCATTTTTGGTTTCCTTTCGGATTACTTTACGTAGTCCTAAAATATGAGTAAAAATGTATTTCGATAATTTTAGAGATATCAATAAATAAATAAAAAATGTTTCAGCCTTTCTTAAAAAAATATTAAAAATACAAGAACTGTCCTGATATCAAAAAATATTAGTTATTTACCTTAGATGGTCTGTCCTAATTTTGATATAAATAGCATAATCTTAAATCATAAACATCTTGGTTCAAAATTCTACGCTAAACTTTCTAAAATATAAAATAGTTTTTCTTTGCTCTTTTAAATGGAACACCCTGTATATTATTTTTTATTAGATGGAGAATTAAAAAATTAACATTTTTGTATTTAGAAAATTTCAATATGTTTAACAGTTTATTTCATATGGCATTTTCCAGAGCAAATTTTTATCAAAGCCACCCAATGTTTTTTCTCTGGTATTTTACCGTTGTAAGGTACTAAAACAAAAAATGTGATTTTCTTAATTCTCAATCTAATAAAAAAATAATATACAGGGTTTTCAATTAAAAGAAAGAAGAAAAATTATTTTATATATTATAAAGTTTGGCGTAGAATTTTAAACATCCTGTATGATTTAAGATTAGGATGTTTAAAGCTAAGTAAGTACAGACCATCTAAAGTAAATACCTAATCTAGTTTTCATTTCATACTTTATTTATTAATATCTCTAAAATTATCGAAATATATATTTAGTAATATCTTAGGAATATGTAATGTAATCTAAAAGGAAGCCAAAAATGCAATATTATACAGGGTGTTCTAATTTAAAAAAAATCCCGATACGGTCACACTTTTTTGAGTCACCCTGTAGAAGTTAAAATATTTTCCTGGAATACATCCTAGTATATATTTTATGTTTTCACTTAAACAAAATTCCAAAAATTTTTATTCTATGAACTACAGATGCCCGACATACTATTGCCGGACACTGTAGAATTACAAGTGGACACATTATAGAACACTTTTCCATCTAATAAGAGAATTATACTTCTGATGTTCATAAATTTTACACAGTTTTTTTTTCTGCTTTTTTTGTTCAGTTGCAGCAATTAATTCGCATATTATGTATAAAAATATTCCAATGTTTTAAATGAGAATAAAATTGAGCAAGTAATATTTAACAAGGCATTTGATTTTACCTTTAAAATTAACGAAAATGTAATAATTAATTCAAGTATTTAAATTGAAAGGAAACTAGTAGCTTCCAGCAAAGTAAAATTTATTTTTGTGAAGAGATTATCCGGTTATTCGCCAAATACCCTAAACTTCGAAAATTTAAATGAAATGGAAATACTGGCAAACTTTTACAGCATAACTCGGTTGCCCAGTTATTCCTCTCTGAATATAACCATCCAAATCGCTAATAAATTCTGTTTAAAATACGGAAGAGTATTTGAAAAAAATAAAGCTGTAGCGTATATAAATTAGACTTTGTTTTTAAAAGAATTACCCATGCAACAACTGTAGTTACTTACTTTCGTTGCTGTATCAAAATTGTTTATTGCGTTCAAATTAACGATAGATATGGTTAATATTTGAGAGATTGCTTGGATCATTCGTTAAAAAACAGTATTTTATTATTTATTTTATATATTTATTTAATTAACCATATTTAAATCGACTTTAAACCGGTAGATGTTATCTTTGCCCATCCTGAATCTAGGTCTCCTCATTTCCTTACTTGCCTGTCTAAAATGGAAGGTTGTGCTACTATCCAGTTACTCTAACTGGATAATTTAAAATAGCCCAATCTTACATATAAAGTTACGTTCTTCTACACCCATATAGAAAATTTTACTAGAACTAGCTTAAGAGTAATAGCCTTACCTCTATGGTTTTTTTCTATACATATACAAGATCAAAAGTGTTACTTAGACAAATAGAATCTGTTTTAAAAACATTTTATTATCATTTTTAAGTCTAGTGGAGTTCTAAATAGTCGTCCTAGGGGATAGCAAGTCGATGGTAAAGGATTAAAAATGTTTGTAGGTATCTTGACAAATGAATTAAAAAAAATCAAGTACTTGTTAATTTTAGTCTACTTTGCTTTTAAATTCTTAATTGCCTAAAATGTAATAAATATTCGAAGTATTACGATATCCATAGGTAGCAATATAATTTAATGATTAATTAAATTAAACATTATCTACCCAGAATGAGACTACAATGTCCATTACATCAAGTAAAGAAATATAAATAACCACAAATGCTACAGTTATATGAACAATTAGAAAAATGTGCAATTAGATAGCGCCACAATTGGTCAGCATTATTTCTGTTTTATAATATATACACATCACTTCTTTGATGAACTATTTAGTATTTGAGGTACACTCGCCAGCACGAAAAACGAGCACCTTAAAATTTTCATCTACTTTAAAGTTTGATATATTGTGTTGTAGAAACCCGATTTTGATAACTTTTTAAGCAATATGTAGCTAAATTATTTGACTTTCTAGTATTTCTTTCTAAATTAAAAATGAAAGGCATCTGTCAATTATACTAATATTTTGGTGAAAGTTTTAAACGCCCTAGAGGAGGTACGTTAACAAAGCAAGGAATTTAAAAATAATTTTTTCATCTAGGTCTATATTTTCTCAATAGTTTGTTTTTTCCTTCAACTCAATAGCTTTATTTTTTTTATATCAACATTTTAGACACAAAGAAGATACTAGAATGTAGAATGAGTAAGAGGGGGGGTTAATCACTGCGGCCTTAAAGATCAATTGTGCCCCACCTTCCTTGAGTCATCACAGTCTATAAACCATCATACCCCTGTTGTAGAGGGGATAGGGTATTTCCCATCCTCCTCTGACAACAGTTCTTTCTCCGAGGGTACACGCCCTTCCATGGTTGGAATTTGGCCCTCCGTGCCGCCCTTCACAGTCGAGGAGCTTGCCTCCGGCTGAGGAACCCGTGAGGTGGAGGCTGGAGGATCTGTCTCCATTTTCTCCACCTCTTTAGCTTGGTCTCTCCTTAGACCTGATACCGGTGTTGTCCCGTATCTATAATAGAAGATATGTCCCTTTTTCTCTATTGAGGACCTGACCATTACCCTCCTCCTTCGAGTTGATGACTCGCCAACTCGATGTCCTTACATTGAAGTTCTGACCCTGGAGGCTCAGCAGGTAGGTGGTGCTTTCCCCTTGCTCTTCGGCAGAAAGACCGTGATTGCCGCCCCTTTAGGGATGTTTTCTCCCTTCACTGCAACCAGTTCCAGCCCCTGCCAATTTTGAAGGAGATACTAACATTTTTTTCATTATTTTTTTTACACTAAATTCGTACCTTTGCCTTTGGTCTTAGTCAACAAACCTATAGAGTAGTGGATTTATAATTTTATGTAATATCACTGTCTTTGAAAATCATATTATTATTGTGTGTTGAGCAGTTACTCTAGCAAATATGGTTTAAGTCCAAAAGTTGATCTCTCCCATGATTAATTAAAGTAACAATAGCCTCTACTTAAAATTTAAAACCATCTCTACCAGAGTAAACGTCAATGAAACAATAATATATATTTCAATCCTGAGTGACATTACAAAACTAATAAACACTATTTCAATAAAACAAACTATCGAGGAAAAGAGACCGTACTACCCTAGATGATAAAATAATTTTGAATTCCTTTAATATTAACATATTACCCAGGGTGTTCAAACTTTCACCAAAATATCAACATTTTGTTTCCTGTATAATTGACAGATGGAAACTTTTCTTTTTAATTAAAGAAAATACAATAAAAGTCAAATAATTTTAGCTACAAGTTGCTTAAAAATCATCAAAATCAACCCATTGAGATATGTATATATTAAAACTTTAAAATACTTCAAATTTTAATGTGCCCATTTTTAGTGCTGGTGAGCGTAT
>NW_022147095.1:8538-57194 GCF_002938485.1 Sitophilus oryzae
TTGAGAGTTTTCGGTTCGGTTACGTATTGCTGTTCTTCAAGAGTTAGGTGAGTCCAGTTCCTGATGTTTCTCAACCAAGATAGTTTCTTCCTGCAGAGACCTCTCTTTCCTTCAATCTTACACTTAACTATCAATTTTAAGACGTGGTATTTTTCATTTCTCATTATATGCCCTAAGTATGATGTTTTCTTGCTTTTATTATATTTGAGCAATTCTCTCTGCCTATTCTGATGTTGACTTCGGTATTTGTGATATGGACTGTCCATGGAATTTAAGCATTCTTCGATATATCCATGTTCCGAACGATTCGAGGCGATTGACTTGAACTTTCAGTGTCCGTGTTTCTGCTCCGTATAATAGGATTGATAACACTTAACGAGCCTAGTTCTCAACTCTAGGTCCAACCTGGGGTTGTGGAAGACGTTCTTCATTTTAAAATGCATTTCTCGCTTGTTCTATTCTGGTTTTTTATTTCCACGTCGTTGTTCATGGTGTTAACTATCCAGGACTTCAAATATTTGAACTTGTAAACCTGTTCTAAGGTATTTCCCCTCTATTTTAATAGAATTAATTTTATTTTGGTTCTTTCAAATATCTTGACTTTAGTTTTAAGAGAATTGATCTTCATCCAATATTTCTTACAGGAACCTTCAAGTCGTTCCACTAAACTCTGGAGACCAGTATCAGAATCGGCAATAAGAACTGTGTCATCAGCAAATCTAATGTTGTTAATGACTTCGCCGTTGACTTTAATACCGCAATCTAGAGAAAGCTTCCCGAAAAATCGACTCAGAATAAACATTAAAAACGAAGAGACAGCCACGCCCTATGCTTGGCTCCCAGTACAAACAGAGATAGCGATTACACAAAAAACAAAATGCTCTAGAGACCCGAGGGGTACAATGTGATTTTTATTTAGCAATAGCTTCTACAGCTGCTGCACCCTACAGGGTGTTACATAGTTCGGGCAAAAAACTTAAAACTTCGTCTTATTGTTGTGTCAATTATATGCTCAAAATATGCAACATCCAGGAAAGATATCAATAACATTTAAAGAAAATATATTTCAATATAATAAAATCATCAAAAGATCTAATGAGTGGTTTGCGAGAAATCCAACTTTGAAATTGGGATAGTTTTTAGTGGCCCGGTTTTTGCCGGTTAGTGTATAATATTTGGGTCAATAAAATATTTCTACCAGCAGAAAACACTTGGGAGAACAAGTTATTAAGAAACATATATGTATAGCGAAATACGAGTCAAATGTCAAGATACAGATTCCTAGTTTCTATATATATGTAAAATACCTGAGTGTCCCAGGCTGAGAAGTGCATTTGAAGTTTATAGAAATTACAATATCTAAGATCTGGAAGGACTTTTGCACATTATTTTTTCCTGGCTGAGATCTAGCGATTAAAAAATATTTCAATATAGCAGCACTTCAGAAATATCGGAGTTGACAGCAACTCTTATTTTAAATGGGTATCCCATTTTTATTACATATTCAAATTCTCTGGCAAAAATTTTATGATTTTTGACATCGGCATTCTATACCTAACATTAACAGTTTTAAAGATTTTTTTAGCGTAAGAAACGTCAAATGTAGTGATTACCACAGCCACTCTGTCATAAAGAGAAGACATATGGCTATCTATTTCAAAATTAAATTATTCGAATGTAATATAATATTATCCCGTAACTGTCATGGAATTAAACTGATTAACAAATTTTCATAAATGATGTTTTTAAGTAAAAACTTACTTTTTATTTCACTAGTGAAAAGCTTTTCAATACGTTACTTTTCAATATGTTACTTTGTATACATGTTCCTATACCTAAAATAAATCGTTATTATAAGTTGGTATTGGATTTAGTGTTAAAGCAATATTTTTCTTGATTTTATCACAACCTCCTTTGATATTAAGTGTCAAACAATCGAACAATTTAATTCCTTCTGTCAAAACTAATTATTTGAATTTCATTATTAAAATATGCTGAGGTGTCTGCCCAGAACTTTGCAGCATTGTGTTTATAAAATATATCTACGTATTTTTGCTCTTTAGAGATATCATTAGTTGATATAATAAATATAGCGTATGATCAGAAAAGAGTAAATTGGCTTAAAATGACGATCGATGAAATATTGATTTTAACAAATGTCATTATGACGATACCAGATATTGTTTTACGTCGCTTGACGTTTAAAGTAATAGGCTACTGGTTAAAATCAAAGAAAAATATAAACTTTAAAACTAAATCTTAAATAACTTTACGAAAAACTTTAGAGTATGTAATATAAAATTGAAATAAAACTTACTATCAACTTCCAGTATTTCGGATTTTGGATTTGTTCTGAAAAATGTTTTAATCGATAGATCTCATTTATTGAAACAATGATAATATATATCCCCAAATCTAGACACTGAAGCTATCTAAGAAACTTCTAATGCACGCTTTCAGCCTGGGACACCCTGTATATGGTAGTAGCGAAATTTAAGTGTGGCCAGTAGTTTCTAAGACAAGTATAGGTGCTGATGTAGCGTATATGAGCATATATGCAAATATTTTGGCACCCTGTATGTCATAGTAACTGTGTTTAGGTATCGAACAAACCCTTGACCATCGACGTACCAGACCTTATCGAGTTTTTTAACTACAGGGCGGCGTCAAAACAACTGAGGCCCCCGACGCTCTTAGAAAAATGGTAGTTAAAAACAACAAAATCTTATTGTATTTGTCTACGTTGGCGGTGTGCGTCCGTTTTACTTATTATACCTGTGTAATTTCTTTATCCAAAATTATCATCATCGCGCTATGAAGATCTACGTCCTAAATGTCTATGTCGATCTTGGATTAAATTTAAAATATTAAAAGGTACTACAGAAGTAATAGCTATAGTTACACCAATTTGAAATTTTATAAAATTTAAAATGCGAGACAAAATATTCATGAATTTTTTTTTTTTTTAACAATTACTATTCATATAGTTATTTTTAAATCACGATATAACAAATGTAATACAAACACTAAAATCGTATAAATATTACCAAATACTTGCCAAATTAAAACTTAAACTCTAAACAGTAGTAGGTAAAGAGTGGGGAAAAGTAGTCCATTATTACACTAGTCCGAAAAGAATTTTCAAAATAAGCGTTCGGCATTTTAACGTTTTATATAAAACTGGCTAGGTATTTTACACAAAATGAAGAGGAAATTAAGATAAGGGATTATACTATATCCGCATTGCTGTTACTTTAGACAACTTCTTTATTTTTTAAGATCTTGATCGTCAAACATCAACAAAATGTTTGGACCAAATTCTCGAAAATAAGATATAATTTAAAATTCCGTTACAATACGGAATAGATTGAAGTTTTGTGATTACAGTGATATATGAACATATGGTTTTATTCAGAATTGCTTGCTATTTTATGGCAAATGCTGAAACTCTGAAACCTTAATTATTGTAATCAAAATCGCGATGAGTGTTTGGAATTTTAGGTGTGGCTTGCTGAACACGACAGGATCAGGCTAAACCTTATGCAGATTTCTGAATTATAATATATATTTCCTTCGACCATACATACACCCGCTTTACCCAACCCCTAAGAGCGAACAGTACAGCGTAATGAACTCTTAACCGGTTCCAACGCATATCGGAAATATAACAAAAAACTCAGACAACCTTTTTTTTTAACTTTTATTTTTTCTATATTTATTGGTCAACTCTACACGTGTGGAAGATTACGGTAATCCAATATTAATAAACTTTCGATAATAGACCAATAGGAACGCAGTCGCAACGGCATGCGGCAGTTCAATAGCTGACTGTGACGTCACGACGATACTTGCGCGTGCCGAAGTAATGTCAGTCTTTCCGCCATTTTTATGAATTAGAATTATGGAAGGTATAAAAAGGGATTTTTTTTTCAATTTTCAGTTTTCAATTTAAAAAAAAAAAAAAAAAATAAACGTAAAATATAGGTGCATTTCGTAGAAAGGAAAATATCGCGAATAAACGTTAAGTCGTCGCGTTCGCTCGACCAAATACAAAAATACTTATCGTTAAGATTCGCAAGTTGTTGGAGGAGAATCTAGAAGGAGAAAAAGGTGGCGACAGTCCGCTGATAGGTGGCGCGGACGGTCGATATCGTAGGGATCTGCGCTGGACGCCGAGCGCTGGGTTCGGTGTTCGCTCGGCTCACCCTGCAGGCTACGACCCGGATGCTCCTGCAACAAACAGAATATATTTTCTATATTCACATCACATAAAAACTCGAAGAAGTATATTAGGTATACCATGCTGGCAACTGTTACTCTTGGGTCGGTATTTGCGTGTGAGGAAGTAAATCGCATAGGGATTAAGTCGAAGTGAGAGAAATGCGACGGTGTGCTGTTGGGGAGTTGCCTGTAAGCCTTTCCCTATCAATAAAAAGTAAAATCACGATCGCAAACCGCTTATTTTTAAAGACCTTTTTTCGAAAAGATAACTAGATAAAATCATTAGATATGTTTCTGAGCATCTGAAATAGAATTATAAGGATATTGATAGGGTGTCCATTTTTTTATAACGAGTAAACATCAGTAGTTAATCGCGATAAGTAAAGCCCTAACGCGACCACCGAGAACTTGAAAGATTCTATGTAAAATTCTTACTTAAAAGATAATGTTTAGTGAAGTACTTTTTTTATTTATAAACATTTATTTAATTATTTTTTAGTATTTGTTCTTATAGCGGCAACATAGATACATTAATGTGTGAAAATTTCAACTGTCTAGCTATAACGGTTCATAAGATAGACCTTTGTGACGGACGGACGGACGGACGGACGGACAGCGAAGCCTTAGTAATAGGGTTTCCGTTTTTACACTTTAGGTACGAAACTCTAAAAAACAACTCGTATTAAAAAATAGGGGTTGATGGTAGGAGGGTGAAAATTTAGGGTAGTATGTATTAATGTATTTTTTAATGGCAACTCATAAAAAAAATAAAAATAAAATTTTTTGTCAAAAAAGTAAAAAAGAAAATTGGTTTAGACCACCCTTATTATTTATATGTCTAAGTCTAATTATTGAGTGTTAAAAAATAATTTTGCTCTATTTTAAAAATAGCAGAATATTTTATTCAATTCGGTATTTTATTTTTTTGTTTGTCCTTTTATGTCCATTTACGGTAACATCATTTCTGCAAAGTTATTCGACAATAGCGGGTTATTCCATATTCATAAGTTGTCTCTCGTATTTGCATTATGTTGATGGAGCAAAAGCTGCCAAATTTCAGAATTAATTCGCTAAAATTTGCTTTTAAATTATTATGTTAATATTGTGCATATATGGAGAAGAAAGCTCATAATAAATTCTGGAAATCATATTTACAAGTAAAACATTGAAACACTCAATATTATCGTATCTAAACGGCAATAATTTATCCATGAAGATATTTGAAAAATTGCAATTTCTCACTTGTGCAGATATACAGGGTGAGTCTTAAATAATTGTAAATGTTTTCAGGGTTGGTAGATCTCGATAAAAGAAACATATTTTCTCTTTACCATTTTTCAGGTAAGTCCAAAATAACCGAGTTATTTAAGTTTAAAAATTTAAAAAAAAATTATTTTTTTTTAAAATTTTAGAGGCCACCGGATTTTTATCCACCACCACCTCAACTCAAGGCCAATCAACATGATATGGGCAATGCAAATATGGCGGCGAAGGCAGCGCATTATTAAATTGTTTACCTTTAACCTGAAAAGCCGGTAGTGGTTTCTCGTTCCGATTGCATACGACAAATAACTAATTATCTCTAGTTTGTTGTGCTTCTGCAACACGTTTGTTTAGTTCTTAGTGTTCAGTGCATGGTGTGATCAGAAAATTGTGATAAAATAAGAGTGTGATAAAAATCCAAACCAGACATTCCACATAGGGAACTTCAACTTCAAACTTTTGTGCTTGTCGTACTCCTGTATTATTAATTATTTTAAGGTAACAACTAGAAGTATTTATCAAGATATTACACCTAAATGAGTAAAAATCATTCACCGCCAGTCTGCATAGTACTTTATAATGGTTACTTACAATAATCAAAAGGTAGGTATTAAAGGATTAACATTTTATTGTGCCTTTACATGCCTTTTACATGCTCTGTTCCAAATTGTCACGGGAATTATAGAGGGGGTACCAAGGTTTCTGCTTTTATATTCCCCAAAAATGACGAGCTTCGTAAAAAATGGTTGACAGCTATTAAAAGAGATAATTTCACTCCTACTAGTAGTTCTCGGGTAAGAAGTGCATTAAATATGCCTCAAAAAGGCCAAAGGCCGAAGCTTCTGTTACCCTAGTGAGGCTAGTGACCCTAGTGACCCTAGTGAGATGTCACCCTAGTGACCCTAGTGAGTTATGGCTACTGCTTACACTTACCTCACTATAAGTAAAATATTGGAAGAAGAATCAAACTTTTTACATCAAAAAGATTACAGAAAGATATTGACAACACTGAGATTTGAAAATATAAATGGCCTGGATGTAAGTCTTTTTTTAGGTCACAATTGCCCCGCACATACGTCAGAATTTATTTTTAAATCCATCTTGTTCAGAACTATATAAAGTTTCTTTCTATATAAAATCTTGAAACACATATTATATTTTTTAGTTATCCTCACCTATTATAGTTTAACTTTATTCCCATTTGTGTAATGTTGCAAAACATAGAAAAAATATTCCATATTTTTTGATCCAAGCCAGTGTAGTTTATAATTCCAAGAGCATTTACCAAGGCTTTTACTAAGACAAGTAGCTTCCTATACTGTCCATAATAGTATATATTCATCAAACGTTCAGTAAATTCTAAACTATGGTAGGTAAGTAAGTGTTTGCAATTGAATATTTAGTTTATATTGTTATTTTCTGTCATATATTTCTGGTTATTTCTTTTTCCGATGATTTTGAACACCCTATATATGCTACCTCAAGTTTGAATATTTTAACACTACCTATTTTCTGAGAAAGCGGACCTTTTTATAAAAAGTAACTAACTGATGTTTTCATAAAAGTAATAATACAAAAAATTCCATACTTATGTGGAGAACTCTAGATATTAAAAAATTAGTGAAATATTACGTAATCTAACCCGACATTTGTGTGAAAAATGTCTATTTGGAAATAAAACAGGGTTTAAAATACGCGTCAAATAGAGCACTTCTATCTCCGCCATATTGGAAAAGGTTGAATGGCCTTGTGTGGAGATGGTGATGTAATATCAGAGATTAAAAAATTTCCGGTGAACAGGTAGTTCTAAAAAATTTTCGAAAAATATACAGGGAAATTTAAAAGAAAATACACGATTATCAACATCTTTTTTTGCGAAAAAAACCTCATAGACCTGGGGTCCCTCATGTTCCTGGGGTCGAAATATGCCAGCCCTGAAAATATTTACACTTATTTAAGACTCACCCTGTATATATTATAAGATACTTGAACCTTATAAAATACTTGAAATGACTAGTGTTGCTGTCCAGTACTTGGTTGATTTCATTACAGAATTCTTCTACTTCCTCGTTCGAGGGACTAATTGTTGGAGCGTATGTTTGTACCACTTGCAAGCAATATTCTCTGAGATACCTGTTGTTTTATTCCTTTGTCTTTCCACTTCTTGATCAGAAATCCTATGCCGCTTATTCGTGGATGACAAACGTCTCGGATGTACATTTATATAGTATGTTTCAAAATGACTAAGAGCACAGCGAGTAGGGCTGGGGCCATAAAACACCACAAACATAATCATAAATCATATGCGTTACAACTTTTTCAAATTCCATCAGCCGACTTTTTATTTAATAACATAAATTGTTTGCCCATGAATGAGCCCATAATAGATTACAAAAAAAAATTGTTCGCTTTTTTTACGTTGGCTGATCGTTCTCTAGTTATTCTGTGGTATAATAGCTACCTGTTCATTTTATGGTTATCAACCCCGCCAATTTATATCTGTAAAAATATATTTAAATATACCTGTCAAAAATTACGTACATTCAGTATCTTTGTATCTACCGTATCTACCTTGCTGTGTCATTTGCAAACATGGAGATATTTATTCCAAGCAAGATAGATGGTATTCTTGATTTAAGAGCGAAAACTATACTTTTAAATGTTCATGATTTCTGTGTGCATCAAGATCCCTTGGCAACTGTGAATAGTCTAGTTACGAAATTTTCAAATATTACGGGAGTTGGTAAAGCTACGATTTATAGAGTTCTGAAAGAGAGAAATAGTGGAACTATTGGTGAGATTGTTGAAGTTGTGAATGACTGTTCTAGAAGCATCATAAGGAGAAATGTGCATGCCTTTTACTTAAACAAGGAAATACTAACTCTCGATAAAATTCAGTGTTGTAAATGAAGACTAAAACTTGTCGGACATGGAAAGAAAAAACTTTGGTCGACTTTAAAGAAAATGAAATCGTGGGAAAAGTACAACCGGAAGTCTGTACTCAATAACAGAAGACATATTCTTTTGAAGAAGGCAATATCTAAGAGACATTCGTAAATATCGCAGGAAAGGAAAATCTATCTTCTACCTAGACGAAACATGGCTGAATTAAGGACATTCTGTTAAGAAAATCTGACAAAGCGTTTTTAAAAGGATTATCGACTGGTTTGAAAACCCCTTCCGGGAAAGGACGCATGCTAATAATAACGCATATTGGGGAAGGTAATGGATTCGTACAGAATTGACTACTGCAATTTGAATCTAAATCGACCAAGGATTATCATGAAGAAATGATGGCTGATGCTTTTGAACATTACTTACTTTTACAAGATTATTATTTTCCCAAATGATAACATTACTTCCAGAAAAATCTGTCATTGTTATGGACAACGCCAGTTATCATTCGAGATTAGTAAAAAAATTGCCAACCGCTTCTTCAAACAGAAAACATCATAAACATTAACGTTTCTTTTCTCAAATTGCGTGGCAACTTCCAGGAGGGGCGCGGGCCTCCCCTGTCTCCCCTTCGCTACGACCATGGGTGACATCGTTTGAAACTTTATGTCGGAATTGGCAAAGTAACCTCAAAAAAATTACATAAAAAACTACTCTAAAAAAATTACGAGTTCTACCTAGTTAATTTGCGTTTATTCGATGTCTTATCACTGAACAAATTCTAAAAATACGTTGTTGTCTTAACAAAAAAAAATGTTCAGCAAATTTAAAAGACGTAGCCAAAACAGGAATATTTCTATTCTTAATTCGCGCGTTTGCTTGTTGGGTTTTTCAGAGGTAACTTTTATTAAGTGCATAAAGTGTGAGAATGGTTTATTCTCTTCAAGGAAGAACTGAAATTATTTTCATTTATGGAAAGGTTGGAACGTGCGCACGAAGGACGGCATTGGTTATCAATGAAATAAATCAAAATCGTGAGGTAAGTGCTGGATTTGGTGACAAAGTTCTCCGAAACTGGTTCGGTGAGTAATAGAAAAAGAAATAACCTACCAATGATGAACGAAGAAGCTCAAATTGAGGGTTTGAAATTATTTGCTGCAGAGTCCACCAGCTCCTTGCGGACAGTAGCACAACAGACAGGAATATCACACGAGACTGTAAGAAAAACAGTGAACATGCAGATACTTCAAGAACTCGATGACGATGATTTTGATAGAAAGAAAAAAGTGAAATCATGAGTCGTCAAATCAACGCTACAACCCTAACATTCTGCCAAACATCTGTTTCCGATGAATGTTCATTTTCTCTAAATGGAAATGTTAACAAACAAAACTGTCGGTATTAGAGTGATGAAAACCCGCATATTTTTGGAGAAGGGCATACACAATATCCCCAAAAAGTTAATGTTTGGGCTGGTGTTCATGGAAATGCCATTATTAGTCCTTTATTTATTGTGGAAACAGGTGATGTGTATCTTAATATGCTTCAAGAGACTATTGATCCTCTTATCACCCAAGAGCTAGAAACTCAAATTGGTACAGAGGGTAATCCAGTTTTACAGGAGGAATTGTTAACATTTCAGCAGGACGCCGGACTGTGGGCTCCACCAGTGGCGGATACAGAGGGAGGGCCCATGGGGCCCGGTTCTTTAAAAAGGAGCCCGGTTCCCTTGTTCTTTAAAAACAAAGCATGAAAAATAGTCAAATACAACTTCTATTTTTAATTTCTTAATCTAAATAAGTGCCATACAAATATTGATAAAATAATTTAATATACCTAATATACATATAATAGGTATATAGTTTTTATAGTACCGTATGATCGAAAAGAAACGGCATCAGCGATGGATATGAAATAAAGATCGGTGTCATTTTATATGTAAATTTATATGGGAAATATCATCAATCGTCATTTCCCAGCCAACTGGACGCCGTTTTTTCTATCATACGGTAGATATATGTACAAATATTTTATTCAAACATAAATATTATTTTCTCTATTTGTACCTTGTACGGAGTGATCAACAATGATAGGATGACTATTTATCAGCTGTGATTACTAACGTCAAAACAAACTAAAAATTAAATAAAATGATAAGATTTTGACGATAAAATTCGATTTCCATAATAATGTGAGATAATCAAAACGAGATGAGAAATAAATGGATTTAATTGGTTTTAAAAGTTTTCTAATTCAGTTATTGAATAAGTGTATTAAACAATATAGGTTGCGTACATGTAAGAATTTTTAATAAAAAAACGCATCTTAAGTATGACATGGTCTCGTACACTTTCGATCAATAATTTGTCGGACATGTTTAATGTAAAACCGGCTATCAAAACCGCTCCACTAAAAACAGTCCCTCGGCGTAGGCTATTCGTCCCCCTCCCAGCATTCTCTGGTTTCGCCGGATGGTCGTCGGGTACCGACGATACTGAGGACTGGACGCAGTCGACTGGTCTAAAGGTACATTCAAGCTGAGAGCGTCGAGCGTCGCGTCGCGTTTGCGTCGCGTCCGCCCCATCGAACTTGAACCCCGACGCTCAGCGGACGCTAGCGCAACGCCAAACGCGACGCTGTCTGCTTGAACGGTCTAATTTAAGTTAAGTGAATTGATTCCATTTCGACACGCGGACACGACGCAAACGCGACGCGACGCTCGTCGCTCTTAGCCTGAATGTACCTTAATGCAGTGCGCGGGCTTACATTTATTTCAATGTAAACTGAAAATCACGGATCGCTCGGTCCCGCCGGTACCTGTCTTTGTAAGCGCTCAGCTTAAAACTGACAGTGTATTTTAACAAAACTTAAAATAAATCTTAAAACCCTAATACCCCACACTGATGCGGTCAGTACCTTCTTACTAACCATGGATATCTTTATCGTCCTATAGTAGCTAACCATGGATATCTTTATCGTCCTATAGTGATTTCAGAAATACACTATAGTATATAATATGATGTATTATAAACATTATAGAAAACTACAGAAAATACTATTTTTGTAAGATGCTTATGCTATTTAGACTCAAAAATAAAGAATCACTTTAAAATTCTTTATAGGAAACGCCACTCATTTGTGCTTAACCATATGCATTTCTATTTTGCTTATAGTTTTGTGCAATATTTATTACAGTAAAAAAAGTTTTACATGAAGCTAGTTGCAGCACTTGCAAAGGTACGGTACTAACCTACTGTTAGACGAACCACTCGTCCTTCTGCGCGGGCCCGTCGCTCTGACCGTTCTGGGGGGCGGCGGGCGACGCGCCTCGGCCTACCCTGCCGGGCAGTAGGGGCGGTCCCGGGCCGGCGGCTTGCGGAACCCGGGCGGGCCCGCAGGGCGGCGCCAGTTTCCCGACGACGGCGGCGCTATCGTGGCGGCGGCGGCTTGGTGGTGACCGTCGGCCAGCGTCGTGGTGCTGCCGCTGCTCACCTTCACCACTTGGCCGTTGGATCCGTACATTTGACCTACTAGTGGTGGGAAGAGAGAGAGAACGGATTTGGTGAGGTGGTGGCGGATCAGAATCCGAGCTGTAAGTTTGTTACTGAACAAGAAGCGTCAGAGGGTTGTTGAATTGTTTATTGTTTCCCATAGGAGTATATCAACAAATTACCAGATTCTTTATAAGCTCTAGATAATATTGCCTAATATGAAGGTAAAACGTAAATAATATACAAATTTGATTTATATCCTAAAAGTAGTCATAGTGATATAAAATCAACCATACTAATTACTATTGATAGAAGTACTGGTACCACATGTTAGAGATGAGCAACAAATCGCAAACTGTGATTCAATCGCAGCGATTTTAAAATCGCAATTGGCTATCGTAGGAAGCTATGACTGCGATTTCTTCTATTTGCGAGTTTCAATTTAGGCAACCAATATTATCTACTATTGTTGCGAGTTGCGATTATGCTGCGATCGTGATTTTGTAAACTAGGACCGTGATAACCTTCTATCTTCGCTATTCGCGATTTTGTTGCGAATATAATTTTGTGGACCATTGAATTTTGTGGTGCAATTGAATTTTTCCTTTGATTTTATTTATTTATAGAGGGTATTATTATTCTAGCGCCAAGATCATAATATACCGGGTGTTTCTCAAGAGTAGGTCGTCCCTATAACTTTTATATTTTTTTTCCTTTTTTTATGAACAAACGAGATTTGGTATGTTAGCATATGACATAAATTAGGATTGATTGACGTATTCAATTCGTTTCGATCACTTCCTGTTTCACCGGAATTAACTACAACTTATGATTTTTAAATGGTATTTTTTTACTCGGTATTTTTTTACTTTATTCGATAGACAATGGCATATCATATGTCAGCTTTTTACATTTACGCTAAAAAAATCGTATTTTAATTTTCAATCTAGAGTGACATGGCTGTGTTAAAAACACTAATTTTTAATCAAGGATCGTCGGAAAAAAAGTTAATTGTCTATTGTATTTTGTGTGTTGTCCTGCCCGATTAAAAGATGCCTCAACCGTATTTTTAATCATATCTCAATGTTTTCAAACGGAACAAGGGTGGCTCATTAGCATATTTAGAAGAAGCATTTTTACGAATAATTTGGTACCACACATTTGGTATTTTGAGTCAAATTATCGTTATGAACCGCATGTTACAATTTTCAGTTAAACCATATGCGACAATGTCAAAAGTTGATATTATATGTCATATTATTCAGAGTCAGTCATTTTCTATCGAATAAAGTAATAAAAATACCGAGGGTGTCATTAAAAAATGAAAGATTGGAGTTGTTTCTTTATCTGAAAAAATAAAAAAGTTATAGAGGTGAGCCGTCTTAAAAAATAGTTCTTTAAGAAATGGATAAATAATTAGATAACTGAGAACCGTAGAAAGAGTAGGTATTGGTATATGTAGTTGCAGCATATTATAAAGTTTTTATACCTATACTATGTGTAGCAGATGTTAAAAAAACTTAAAAACTAAACAACTGATTTTTATTAACTTTTTTTGACTGTTAAGCTATAGGTTCGTACACAATCATATACCTAGTACAATATTTAAATATTAAAATCGCAATCGCAGGTTACAGTCGCAGCGATTTAAAAATCGCAATAGCAGTTTCAATTACAATTTTCCTCCATCTTCCACTTGTTATCAACCGCTCATGTTTATTGTATGAATGTGCCCTACCTAATTGTTTTTCTACAAGTGAAATAAATAAATTGTTATTTCTATTAATGAGGCCACATTATTTATTAAATTTTAAATAGGCTAGTGGAAGAGGATTGAGTGTACGTCATTTTTTCGTAAAATTGATTTCAACTCTTCCAGAAGATATAATATAATATACTAGTGAAGAAACGCAAGAATAAATCCAACAGTTGGTCCTGAACAAATATCTTAACTAGCGACGACTCAGAGAACCCAATTTAAATTTTATTATCGTCATTAATAGTATGCGAAAAGGTCATCATTCAACTCGGAATTCAAATGAAAAGTTATACAAGGTGTCCCAGAAATCAGTGCAAGTATTTTAACTGGTAGTATAGTTCAACCCCAGAAACACACCTCGCCTATGAGGTTTTTTTCGCGAAAAAAAAATACAACATACTTATTAAATGCTACATAGGTATTAGATTAAATTTACAAGAAAGAAAATCCAGAAAAGATCCAGTGGTCAAAATTTTAGCAAAAATTCATATTCTTTGGAAATTTTCAAAGTAAAATAACTCCCTTATTTTGGACTTGGATTTGAAAAACGATAAAGAGAAAATATGTTTCTTTTATCGAGATCTATCACCCCTTAAAATACTTGCACTTATTTCTGGGACACCCTGTATATTCGTAGGAAAAGAAAAATCATCAAAAGGATAATCTGCAATATTGATGAGTTTAAGGAAAAAGCATCAAAAGTCACACTTCTGATAAATAGTGAAAATTGCTTATAAGGAGATACAGAAATCCAGTGATTGAGTGTAGTGCAAAATAAATGTAAAGAAAAAGCTTACACAATAGTGATTTAGTGCTCGGAAATAAAGTGTCAGAAAAAGACATCAGTGTACAGGGTGGGTCAAATTCGACGCTTTTAAATGGAAACACCCTTTCCTATAGGAGATAGACGAAAACTAATATCGGTGTCTGGAGTTCAATTTTCATCAAAAACATGATGGTGAAAACCGCACATCAATATCTGTTACCGTTTCGGAGTTACGGGGAGTTTTTCAAAAATATGCATTTTTAACAAATCGCTGTAACTTTTTTGCTATGGAAAATTTTGTATTTCTATGCACCTTTTTATGTAACATTTCCAAAGCACCTTTTTATGTAGAATTCAATAGTTTAAGTATATTTTTTTTAAAATTAATAATTTAAGAGTTATCAACAGAAAAAATAATTTTTTTATTTGGGACACCCTCTATATTTTTAATTAATTGAAAAGAATTTAAAATTACTTTTCCAAAAATATAGCACACTTGATATTTTGTTATAATCCCCTTCGAAATACAGAATTTTTAAAAGTTCGCCACTTTTAACTAGTATAGGCTTTGGACCTCTTAGTGATGATCGGCCCCTAATGGAACTCGAAAACATATTTTTCCAGCAAGACGACGCACCGCCTCAGAACGCTGAAGTTATCAGCAAATTTTTGCAGCCAATTTCGAGAATAATAATTGAATAGCTAACCAAGATCCCAGCCGTTGGCCGTCGAGGCCGCCTGTCTTAGTGCCCATGGATCTAATTCTATGGATATATTTGCGGAAGAATAAAGGTTCCTAATTCTTCCGTATAATCTAGACAAGAATTAGAAATACTTAGCAGTTATGAGAGGGTATTTTTCACCTCCACTGAGTTAATGAATTCCGCGAGAAATGTTCAAAAACTGCCCCGTCTATCCATAACAGAAGACAGTCGATATGTCGAACACCTGTAGCAAAATCTTATGTCCTGATTTGCTATTTATTTTTATTGTTATTAGATATAGTTTAAATGTGTTGATGTTGGTTAAATATATTTTAAATTGTTATAAATATATTATAAAATTCACACAGCTAGAATTTTTTTGCATTACAGCCGGTGCCGTTCAAAGCCTACTTATTTAAAGCGGGCGAATTTTTATATACTCTATATCTGGAAGAAGAATCGAGCAAAATATCAAGTGTGTTATATTTTTAGAAAGGCAATTTTAAATTATTTTCAATAAATTCAAAATATACAGGGCGTCCCATATAAAAATCAAATTTTCTGTTGATATTTCTTAAATTATTAATTTTAAAAAAATTATACTTAAACCATTAAATTCTACGTAAAAAGGTGCTTTGGAAATGTTTTCATAAAAATACAAAATGCATATTTTTGAAAAACACCCCGTCACTCCGAAACGGTTACAGATATCGATGTGCGGTTTTCACCATCATGTTTTTGACAAAAATTGAGCTCCAGACACCAATATTATATTTTGTCTATCTCCTATAGAAAAGGGTGTTTCCATTTAAAAGCGTCGAATTTGATCCACCCTGTACAATAACTTACAATATATCTCTCTGGTAGGTTAATTTAAAACATAATTACTTATTTTATTGATCCTTCATTGGCTAGATTAAAGCAAACAAACTTTTTAAACGCATATTTGTCTACTCGTTCGTGGAGTAGTTTTATTAAAATAGTCTTAATAATTTTAGTTGAAGGTTTATTTTATAGGTTTACTGTTAAATTTCTAAGTCACACCGGGTAATTTTGACATACAAATTTCCTTTCGTTTATCTAATTTAAACAATATAAGTTAAACATCGTTAAGGTTAGTAACTAAGGTTAGTATTACTTGGTTAAGTGACTCTTAGGCAAAGAATATTATAGTTAACACAGAATTACCTTTGTCTTAGGTCAAACAACCATACTGTTAATTTGCGACAGTTAGTAGTATTAGAATAGCAATTTTTTAGTATAAACTTCTTGTTCAGTAACAGACACAGAAAGCAGCAATCCTTACATGAATAAGAAGCGTTTTGTTGGGCGACTGAGTTCCCTGGTCGGTGACTCCAGCCTCCTTTTCTACAAGCACAGATGGAAACGCCCAGAATGAGCATTAGGAACACCAGAAAGGTACTGATCACTACCACTACAAACCAGGTCACTTCTAGACCAAGGATGGTTCCCGTGTCGTTGTCTGAAAAGAATTAAATAACATTAAAAAAATATATTTTTTCTCTTGGTATATACACTAAAATTGCAGTCGGCATTAGGGTAATATACAGGGTATAAGTTCGAAAAAAAATCGATAGAGCTTATTGTTTTTTAAAAGACAATTGTCTGCTCGGCCCAATCATCGGTGGGCGCGTAATCAGAAGTTTCTTTGTATATTTCTATCACCGATTTGCTTGGTACGAACATCACCTTGGAACATAACGTTACATCGCCCTGATTTTAATTGTTTTAATTAATAAGGTTTACTATAAGAACATGTCTCTCTTTTTTTTTTCTTTTTAAGCTTTAAAATGATAACTTACTTTGGCAAAGATTGTTGGACGATTCATCAGAACCATCCGCACAGTGATTAATGCCATCGCATACTAAGTCGGTGGCAATACAGAACTCCCGTAGATTGCAACGGAACTCCGTACACGTGTGCTCTGAAAATTAAAAAAGAGACTTATTTTTACAAATTAAAAAAATGATCTAATGAATAAAAATTTTAAATGCATCACTCCAAAAGAGATTAATTTAATGTCGACAAAATTATTTGAAAATTTATCGATAACATACTGAAAACATCGTCTGGCATTTCAATTTCACGATTCTGTGATCCCCGGATCGTTCTTATTAGCTAGGTTTTTCGATCCCCATATCCTTAATAAATAAACTATACATATCCAAAACTAAACCAAACCAAAATCTGGGAAATTTCTCATCTGGACATTTTCAATCTAGAGTGCCATGGCTGTGTTAAAAATACTAATTTTAAATCAAGAGGCCTTGGAAAAATAGATTTAATGGTCTAATATTTTTTGTATCTTCTGGTCGGTTAACAGATGCCCATGTCATATTTTTAATCATATCTCAATTTTTTCAAATGGAACGAGGGTAGCTCATTAGCATATTTGGAAAAAGCATTTTTTATGAATAATAATGCTATTTTTTTAATTGAATATGTCAAAAGTTGGTATTTGCTATGTCATTCTATTCAGAATGTCATTTTCTATCTAATGAAGCAAAAAAATAAAAGAGTGTCATTTAAAAAACAAAAGTTGTAGTAATTTCCGTTGAAACAGGAAGTGACCGAAAAGAACTGAATACGTAAATCAATCCTAATTTATGTCATATACTAATATACCAAATCTCGTTTTTTATCTGAAACAATAAAAAAGTTATAGGGGTGAGCTATTTTTGAGACGTACCCGGTATAATATTGTTGTAATATATTTTAATTAAAAAGATATGGTAATTAGGAAGGAGTCTCGTAACCCCGTGCAACACGTGGCTTGACCTTATCCCTAAGGAAGGTGTACGTTGGTGTAATCGAGAAATTCGAGATTAATTCAAAATCCACAATAAGCTATAAACCCCAGGGACCACAAAGGGTCTATAGTAAGTGAAATAAAACCTTTTCTCTGTAGAAAAAACTCAACAGAAAGCGAGTTTACAAATTTTATGCGGGTCAAAAGACCAAGGTTAATATGCACATTTGATAAAGCAGCGTTGGGAGAAGCATATTGCTGGATCTGGCATGATCAGCTAAATCTTTATATATTTTTTTATGTATGATAGCTGTCATTTAAATTGACCCTTGTTAGCTTTTCGATAAAGCTGACAAATTCTGACAATAATGATAGTATGTAAAACCTGATCAAAAATCATGTCCATAACTCACTAAATTCAAAATATATGGACTACATACAGTTTAACCTATAAATAAACGAGACAATATACAAAATGTTTTCTTCATATAGGTTGGTATTTTTCTTTTCGTTCGTTTGTATTTTTCTTCGTAATGGTTACTTCGTATATTTTCTATGTCAAGTCTATTAGTTTTCAATCATTGGCAAGTTCCAAACCAAAAATATTTAGTAATTTGTTTGTATTTATTGGTAAAAGTTTTATATTTCCTATTGGAGAATATTTAGCGATTGCATTCTATTCTTACTGTTGAAATTTATCTATACTATAGACGTATAGTACTCCTTATTATCTTTTTATAACAAAATTTCACTCATCAGTATCTTAAGTAATTAATTCAACTGCATTTTGCGGAGATACACTTTCTGGTGGGCATGCTCCACATAGATTGTGTATCTCAAGAATCGACGGTTTGGTTGGTAAAAACGGCACCTAAGCTTAAGAATTGGCAGGGGCCGGAACTAATTACAGTGAACAGAGAAAACACACCAAAAGGGGTGACCATCACGGTCTTTCTACCGAGGGGCAAGTGGAAAGACACCACTTACCTGCTGAGCCTTTATCCAGGCTCAGAACTCCAATGTAAGGACATCGAGTGGGCGAGTCATCAACTCGAGAGAGGGAGTTCATGGTCAGGTCCTCGCAGTAGAAATTGACATCAAATCCAAGGAGGCAATAGAGAAAGAGTAATAGTAAATATCCTCTACTATAGATTCGTGACAACCTCTGTATCAGGTCTAAGAAGAGACCAAGTTAAAGAGATGGGAAAAATTGAGGCAGATCCTACGGCCTCCCCTCCACGAGTACCTTAGCCGGAGACAAGCTCATCGGCGGTAAAGGGCTCGGAGGGTCAAACCCCAACCGTGGAAGGGTGCATACCCTTGCAGGAAGAACATCTGCGATAAGAGAGGAAGATGGAATATCACCGTGCCCTCTATAACATACACTGTGCCCTCTATAACAGTAAAGTCCTCAAGTATGATGAATTATAGACTGTGTGAAGAGTTTTCTTCCTTGAAACACAATGGATCTTTAAGGACGCAGTTATTATCGTTTGTGGACAACACAGGCTTCCGACCATTTTATGTTGTGGTGCTTGGACCACACATGAACAGCAATGCCCGGTTTCATTGTTTCACCCCTTTGTGTATGTTTTTTATATTCGTCAAGTCGTACATGTAGAGGACGTTTTGTCTCTCCAATATACGACTCACCGCACTCGTAAATTACCTGGTAGATGCACTCACTTTCTTATTTTGATGATTTTGGTTTTGTTTTTGTTATGATACTTGTTCGAGTAGTCCCAAACTTAAAAATATTTTTTTCAAATTTTATACTGCTTAGCTATTCTCCTGATCTTCTCCGATGCTCCTTTCACATATGCAATCGTCAGGAGAGAGAGAGAGAGAGTATGATGTATGAATCGTCAGGAGAGAGAGAGAGAGAGAGTGTATCTCTTCTCAGGCTGGAGCACCAATACAGATCATGTGTGGTGCCAGCCACAACATAAAATGGTCGGAAGCCCACACATGTCCACAAATGTCCACACATGTCCACAAATGTCCACAAAGAACCCCATTGGAAAAAGAGCAAATTTAAAGAGGCCGTATTCATTTCCAACAATAATAAAATATTTAGCAATCCAAATATGGAAAAAACAATATGGCAACTCATAAGATGCTCCAATGCAGGTATTCTTAGTGAAGAACCTCATGCTTGACTGCACCCAACTAATTCACGGGTGAATGCTCGACTCTAGTAAATAAGCTCAGTAGTTTTAGAATTTAGTTTAGTTCATACTTGATAACGGCCAGTAATACTCCTGACCGAAACGTTGTTTAAGCAAAATAAATAAAGAGATTGCAAGTCCGAAATTCTTTTATTTTTAATACTAACCTTATAATATGTTTAACCTATCTTTACAGCTTCATGTTTTTATACGAGTTTCTCACATACAATTCGGAAGTCATTAGAATAATGCCATTGTTTATAAAATAGTTAGTATATTCTCTCGTCTGCAATAATTCAAGCGGTAGTAATCAGCACGACTCCCCTAAACACTCTATTTTTGTCTACATTAACGTGTTATACAATCAAGAATCAACTGTTAACAGAATTAATATAGTAACCCGGGCAAAGTTGGGGAAATATACATCACCGACGAAGGCAACTTTCGCAAGCCGCCGGCAACAGCTCCGCCTTATGGGGAGAGAAGCCCTAATTAATACTCGCTTGGATCTTTAACGGCCATTACCAACAACTTGAAGCTGTTTTGCTCAATTGCCAGCTATATATTTAGACAAATCGGAAGTCGCAGTGTCACAAACTACGCCTTGTTTGCATAGGAAAATGGCATTAAAGAAAGGTGAATAGAGTATATCGTTAATTGAGTTTAAAACCTATCTACATATATTGTTATACAAGAAAAAAACCTTTCCTATACAGGAAAAACTGGGTTTCTTGTAGCTAAAAGAATAAAATATGTAGTTACAATTTGTGATAAAAAAAATCCAAAGGAAACCAGGCTTATACCGTATGATCGAAAAAAAACGGCGTCAGGATTGGTTATAAAACGAAGATCGCTGTCGTTCTATACATAAATTTATGTGGGAAATGTCATTGATCGTGATTTCCCAGCCAACTGGACGCCGTTTTTTTCGATCATACGGTAACAGTAAATAAATTTGTCAAAAAAATAAAAACAGGGTTCTCAACTCTCAACTCTCCCTGCCGTCAGAATTAAAAGAAAGTAACATGTATTTAAAATGGACTAACCCCAGATATATTTTCATATGCATATTTTCATACGCATCAGGGGTTCAAAAATATCAGGGTTTCGATATGATATGCATATAATTTAGCAAGAACTTAAAATATAAACCATTAAATTTGTTTAAATTATTCAAACAGCAAAACATTAACGTATAAAATGTAACAGTGAGTCCCTTGCACGTGTCGGGTAAAATTTAACTATTTATGATTACTAACACGTTTTGAGATAAAACATGCAAATATAAAATTAGTTTATACAAATTCCATCTGGAAAGTAATTAAATTAATTATTGACGTTGTTGTAGGTGACCTGGCGTGAAAACATTCTTCTGTTGGCGGTATGTTACAGCCTCGTAGATACATAAGTTATAATTAGGTAAACCATCCACCCAATATATAATATAGGACTCACCATTAGACCCAATACAGACACACAACCATAAAAAAGAGGACCTAGACTACCCTTTCAGGGTACAAGACAAATATTCAAGAGAAACCCCGAGTCGGACGCTTTCACGAGCTTCTCTTGTCTTAATTGAAGAAGAAGCACAGGATAGGAGACTATCACCTGGCCGTATAGTTCTGGAAGCTTAGGCCGTAAAACCAATCAAGAAAGAAGAAGTAGGTAAACCATATTGTTCTTCTATCTGCTTTTTATACGTTTTATTATTTATCTGTAAATTCTTCCGAATATACCTTGTTGCTATTATATTTTAATATTCTATTTAAATTGTGTTTTTGTCAAGTGTTTTCCATTTTCCATTTGAATCATGACCAAACTTGATTATAATAAAGCCCATTCTGACAATTTATCGAAAGACAATTCGATGGTGATCGCCGACTTCAAATTTTCTTTTCAATAACACTTCCAGAGTTGCGTTAACTGAAAAATGCACAAAATTTTAAATAATTTACTGCAAATAGAAAAAAAATAACCGCTTTGAAAATCAGCTAGCATCAAGGTAAAAACCATAATCAGTGTCTACAGGATGAGTCAATGATAGAGTAAAGTCCATTATCTCATTTGTTTCGCCGTTTAGAAAAAAAAAGTTAAATATAAAAGTTATAGGGAAGGTTAAGATACCCATTTTAAAATTATTATAGAGTAAACAACATGCTTCAAAAAAGTATGGCTGATAAAACATATGTTTTTTAAATACAACACCTCATTTTTTGTTTTATTTAGAGATTCTGCGTGAAATTCCATAACTTTTTTATATATAATGTTATCTACCAAAAGTTAATAGTTTTTGTAATATTTAAATTTGTTTAAAGAAATGTTAAGTTGCAGTGTGGTAAAAATTGTTAGTGGTGCTATTGTTTCTGAAGTTGGAGTACCAAAATTTGGGAGGAGAGATTTATAGAGACGAAACAAATATATGGCGTAAATATATTTTAGTTAAATCCTACAGGGTGTTTAGAATATATTTATGAATTTCAACTAGTTAAAATTAAAAAATCTAAAATTTTTTAAATGGTACACCCTATATATTATCATTTTTTCTGATAGATTTTACAAAACTCTTCAACTTTTATTAAATAAGTCATATACCTATTTTCAATAAATTGCGATTTATTCCAATTTTTCCTATTTTTACCCATATTTTTAATACAATTAGGCTATATAATAGTTGCCATGACAAAACAAAAATATTTATTACTTATCTTTAACAAGTAGTTTAATAATTAGTTACAATTGCTATTATTATCGTTAAAATTAATTAATTTTACTCAAATAAATTAAAATCGCAGTCGTGAATTTCTTGGCGTATTTCTATATTATCACAGAGAACATTCTCTGTGATATTATGAAAGATGAGACTTGGATTTTCCGTTGGGCGAATGGCCACAGATTAGGGTAATACTAGATTATCTAATTGTTGACGACTACTGATTTTACTACGGAATTTTCTTCGACATACAGTAATTCTTTTTCTCGTAGTAATTCTGGTTTATAATGCATTTCGTAAAGCCAATATTACTAGTGCAGCAAACCGTCCCATTACACACACACACATATATATATATATATATATATATATATATATATATATATATATATATATATATATATATATATATATATATATATATATATATATATATATATATATATATATATATATATATATATATATATATATATATATATATATATATATGTATATATATATATATATTGTCCTTGTGGTTGACTGGTCAGCGATGCTTTCACGGTGGAGTTATCAACACAAACCATGTTTAATGTAGTTTTTATGAAGGTATTTTCTGTACCACGTTAAGTAAGTCTTATTCTTAACTTTTATAACAGCAATTGTCTAACTTGTATTTCCATTTTAGTGTCCTGAGGAAGGAATAAATAAATTCCGAAAGCTTGACAATTAACAAAGTGTATTAATTCTTTGTCAAACCCTTCCGACTGCAACCCCACTAAATCCCAGATTTTCTTTCTCACTAGTCAGTCGAGACTACTTTCTGCTTATATATATATATATATATATATATATATATATATATATATATATATATATATATATATATATATATATATATATATATATATATATATATATATATATATATATATATATATATATATATATATATATATATATAATATGAAAAAGTTTTCTGGATAATCTACATCTATTCTTATAGTACTTAACAAAGTACTATATAATATATAGTACTGCACCAAAAAATATGTTTTTTCTTGGCTTGTTCGTGTATATCACTCACATTGACTAATTCGTTTTCAAGAAGATCTGTAACTTACCTATCTTTACCATTTATACTTATAATAATACATAAACTAATATTCAAATTTTTAGTTGATAACTATCACTTTTTGTCATGGTAACTATGATGTTATAGCCTAATTGTGTTAAAAATATGGGTAAAAATAGAAAAAATGGAATAATTCACAAACTATTAAAAATAGATATATATCATACTTAATAAGTAGAAGAACTATCAGAAAAAATGAAAATATATAGGGTGTACCATTTAAAAAATTTGAAATTTCTTAATTTTAAATAGTTGAAATTCATAAATATTAACCAAAATATCTTTACATACGTCTTTTTCTATATCTCTATAAAATTCTACTATCAAATTTTTGTTGCCCAACTTCAGAAACAATGATATCACTAACAGTTCTTTACCACACTGCAGTCTAAAATTTGTTTAAACAAATTTAAATTAAAAAAACTATTAATTTTATGTATATAACATTATATATAAAAAAGTTGGAATTTTACGCAGAATATAAAAATAAAATAAAAAATAGTACCGTATACTCTATAATAATTTTAAAATATGTATCTTAACCGTCCCTATAACTTTTGAATTTAATATTTTTTGTAAACCTCAAAACAAATGAGATAATGGACTTTATGGTTGACTCACCTTGTACATTATAAGCTTAACATTCTTACCTAAAAATATGTTAGTAATCATAAATATTAAAATTTTACCCGACACAAGCAAAGTCCCATTATCTAAATAAAATACCAATAAATATTAATATTAAACATATAATATATTTAGAATTACCATCTTAGAATTATTTGCCCTCCCCCCCCCCTTCACAAGAAAACCACTAATAAATACTTACTGGGGTCCTTTACGGCCGTTATTACTAGCTTGAAGCCGTTGGAATCCGTGCCCCAACTGTCGGTGACGTATTTGAGGGTGACATAATTGGTTCGAGTAAACATAGCGCCTAAAGTCTGTTTCGTGTTCTTGCAAGACAAATCAAACTGAAACAGAAATAGATAACAATAGATATTAGTATATGAATGAATTCCCAGCAAGATCTATTTGTTTGGGGTATTATATTACGTTAAAAATTATAATTAAGTTTGGTTTTTTGTGTACTGTGAGTTTTGATCGATGTACTAGAAACTAGTGATGGGAACACCGGTTCCACGTGAGTCGCATTACAATAGCGACCGTTCCAGAAAAATGCCGTGACAAAATACCGCGATTTTGTAAGCGAGGTTCCGACTTCCAAAGTGTTGCGGTCTTCGCTAAAAATATATCTAACTTATCTATATTTGTAGATTAATGTAACTTTTATCCGCCACTCATTTTCCAAATATCGAGTTTATAATTGTGTATAGCCAATCTATCTCATTTTTAGAAAAACGATGACATTCCTTGTTATTTTTTTTTTCTTATCAATTTTCGTTTAAATAAAATGAACGCCTCATATTTATGTGTATTGCAATATAATATATTTAATGTTAAAATCGAGAACAAAGTCCAAACCACTGTCAAAAAAAATATTTATTGGTCTAACCTAACCTTAAAAATCGATATAAACAATAAAACTTATATAAATGTATAAAAGCAAATAAAATATTTTTATTTTATTTTGTTTGCTTTTGCGTTTCACCTTTCAAACAACACTATTTTATACCATGCCTACTACATACCAAAAATCGCTATTTCGAAAGTAACGTAGCGACGGGAGCACCAACGCCAATAGTAACAGACCAAATAGCGACAGGCAAAACCGAAACCCTAGAAACGCTCCAGCGACTGCTGGAACGAAGTACGTGGCAGCCGAGGTCGAGCGTCGATAATCAGTTACAGCAGTTACTTCTATTCGCGACAGGGAACTAAAACTCTAGGAGCGCGACGGCTGGAGCGAAGTAGGTCGCCGCCGAGGTCGAGCGTCAATGCCCAGTTACAGCAGTTCCTTCTGTTCGTGACAGGGGATTACAACTCTAGGAGCGCGACAGCTGGAGCGAACAGCGAACACGTCCCGACCGAGATCGCGCGGCGCTACGAACATACCAGTTCCAGATACTACTGTTGGCGACCGACGAAATCGCGACGGCTGGAGCTAAACACGTCGCTAGGCGGTTACTACGGTTCGAGCTAATTTCAAGTGCGATTATAAATAATTTATTTGCAAATTATAAATAATTTATAATTTTGTCGTCATTATGATCGTCGTTCTTCAGTAACAGGTTCCTGATTCGTTGTGGAGCGCGACACGACGTTACAAAAAATACCGAAATACCGTACGAAAGAAAATACGAAAGACCGTACGGCAAAGATAAGCAGATATTTTGTTTAAATTGTTGTGCTATGAGAAACTTATTTACTTATTAGTCTAATTTTATAAAAAGATTCCAAAGTGTGCACCAATTTATAAAATGAACAAAAAGAAAAAAAAAGTTTTTTGAACCGTTAATTAGAAATATCGCGACTTATAATATTGTGTAAATTTTTAAAATTATCATAGGCTTCGTCAAACTTAAGAAACAAAAAACTTAAAGGAAAACAAAAGGAAATATTTAAAAATTAAACATTCTACAGTAGAGGTGGGTAAAGATTGAACTGGGAAATTGGGTGGGAAAAATTGATTTGGTCGTTCATTGATGTCTCCCTGTTATGTGCTGTATTTAACCGCCGTTTACCTACCACTTCCCTAATGTCGTCCACCCAACGTTTCTGTGGACCTCCCACACTTCTTTTAGTTTGTCTAGGCCTCCACACTGTTTGGCCGTATAGAATAACAGTGTGGAGGCCTAGATTCAATAGAATAATTAGAAGTAATTTTCTAATTAAATATCATTTAAAAAGCACTTAGACCGTGCACACACGGGTCGTCTCAACCTCGAAGCGGAAGCGTCTCAAACTCTATTTCCTACGTAAATAATAGTAGATCCACGAACGGGTCGTTTGGCGGTCGACGCGGAGTCGATGTGGTTGGTATTATCATTTACATATTTACATACGAAGGTAGAGTGGAGGGAGATTCGGTTGGAGTTTGAGATGCTTCCGCTTCGAAAGCCAGACGACCCGTGTGCGGATGCTTGTAATCTCTGCTAACTGTAATATCTAGACTGTAAATTTTTTGCTGCTATGTTAACGGACCCTTTTTCAATGCGTCTGATTTTTGTTTATTTTATTATTTCGGTTATAAAAATGTTGCAATTAGTTTAAAATATATTTAAAAAAAATTGTGTGCACTATGAGCGCATATTTGAAGTTAAACTTCTTACTAATAGCTATTAAATTGTAGGTTTTGAAGGACATGTTCGGAAAAGTTTAGTTTGGAATATTGAAAAAGTCATAAATTAAAAAAAATATTTTTTTACGCGTAAAAAATAGTTTTTTGCGTATAACAAATAATTTTTTACGGGTAACAAATAGTTTTTTACACGTAATAATTTGACTCGCCTTCATAAAATTTGTATTAAAATATAAATATTTTGATAAACTCGTGGACTGCTCACAAATTGCGTCACTACGTATTTCTAAGCCGTAGGGCTGTCCTTACCACTTTTTCGATCGTTACCACTAGCTCGTGTGTCACGGCCTTGAATTTTTACTTTCAGCGCGCGTGAAGAAGTTTCACTTCAAAAAATTTATTAAGGTTTTTTAATCATTAATATGAATTTGCCACCAAATACACACACTACATTATACCGTATGACCGAATAAAAACGGAGTCCCGTTGGCTGGGAAATGACGATCGATGATATTTCCCATATAAATTTACATATAAAATGACAGCGATCTTCATTTCATAGCCATCGTTGACGCCGTTTATTCTCGATCATACGGTATTATTCATATAATTATTTTATTAATTAATCATTTTATATGCATAGCACTTAATATAGATTTAAACAATTCTCACCCGTATAGAAAATTAATTTAACCGATATCAAATGAAAAAATTACACTTTAACTCATAAATCTATCAAAAATAGAGAAGCTGCGGTGGGAGGAAACATTAAACATGACAAACGTTTAAAGTTTACTATAGTTCCGCTCTGTTCGGTAATATATCGTTAATTTTGCACTTGGCTACAGTTGGTTGTTTAATTTTCCTGTGCTACAAACATTAAATATGATAAAGTTTTAAAGTTTTTTAGTTTTGCGGAGATCGTAGTAGTAATTTCCTGGGGTTATTTAAGCGTTATTAAATTAAAAATTAATTCTACCACTTGGCATGCATAAGTTAATTAAATTTTGCAATTTTCGAGGGTAAATTAGTTTTCAAAATGCAGAATTTTTAATTAGTATTAATTAGATTGATATAAACTTTTGCGTTTAAAATGCATTTCAATTAATCAAGACCTTTTTAATTAAAATAATAATTTAACATAATCGGTAAATAATAAAAAACCGGAATAATAATTGTTTTAACATAGATTCTCAAAACCCGACATTATATAACATAAGATAATCGCTAAGTAGGTACGTAGATTTTAAAGCAAATGTGTTCGTAAGCCGATAAACATGGTACGAATAAACTGTGGGTATATTGTGGTTTCACAATTTTTTTGGGTATGATGAACATTTATTTATATGGAATTGATCTTTTGTTTTTATTATATCAATTTTATATCAATTTAAAAAATTCTTATGATATAGTTTTAGATACTTTCATATTTAGTATCATAAAATACTGAATTTTAATATTAAAATGGTCGATTTCGTTCAAATTTCCAAAAGTTTTTAGTTTTCTTTATGTTATAGTTATTCTGAAAATGGGCAACTAATAATACTACTATTAAGACGTGTTCCCAATTCTGTCTCTCTCTGTATAGATTAAAACAAAATAGTTCTTTTGATCAGAAGAAATACTGGTGCCAATAACATTCACCTTTGCATTTTAAATTAAAATTTGTCTATCAGCAAGATTTACAGTAACTTGAATGTTCTCAGTTTATTATATTATTAGATATTTTAGATTAATTTGAGTTTTATTTGATCTAATTAAGTTATTTTTTTTATAAAATACTATTTTCATCAGTGATTTAAAATAGTGATATGATCACGACCTTCAATCTGTTCCATGACTTTAGAGAAAGGAGGCTCTCGTGATAACTTATATCCGAATTTCTAATATCAGTGATTTAAAAGCGTGATATGATAACGACTTTCGGTTTGTCCGATGGCTACTGTAGGATAGTGATGGGCATTACGATTCTTTTTACTGAATCGAATCACACGATTCGATTTCTCATTGAATCTACTCCTACGATTATGCACAATTTACGTTTCATAAAAACAAGAATCGTAACTGGCACTATCGGCGATAATTTGGTCTGACAATTATTGAAGGGACCAGAAAAAGAAATATATAGTTCTTTCATTTGTTTTGCAACACTTTGGGCACTGGCGGGCGTAATTGGATTGATTATTTTACAAATAATATTAAATTATCAATCCAATTCATATACAGGGTGTCCCACAATTAGTGCGACAAACTGAAAGGGGTTGTAGAGGGCATCAAAACAAGTCATTTGAGTATAGGAACCCATGTCCGGAAATGTGCCGTTTTGGCAGGAGGTAGAGTGAAACGTAAATTTCAAGTTGCATTATTTATTCAAAACATTTACAAACACTGCTCAAAGTGCCGTCCATTCTGTTGAAGACACAAATGCACACGCCAGTTCGCTGTTGATAGTAGGGCGTGCAGTCCGTGTTGGTACCTTAGTGCACGTCCAGTCAAGTTCCTTCCGCTCATTTTAATAATACCGGACATTACTCGGTTCCTATACTCAAATGACTTGTTTTGATGCCCTCTACAACCCCTTTCAGTTTGTCGCACTAATTGTGGGACACCCTGTATACCATTTATTAAAGACTTCTTAATACCATTTTAATATTTTACCATGTTTTAATTCCGATTTAATAATCATATAATAAATAATATATAATATCCTATGATCAAAAAAATGGCGTCCAGTTGGCTTGGAACTGAACATCGATGACATTCCCCATATAATTTTAAAATGACAGCGATCTTCATTTCATAGCCATCTGATGCCGTTTTTTTATCATGTTGAGCAGAGGCCAATAATATTTATATGAAGTTGCATAAAAATACGATTTCGTCTTTTAGTTCCACATTTAATTTTAACAAAAATATTAACGTAAACATTTTTCTTGTAAATAACTTTCTTATCGTTTGGGTTTTATACCCATGATGTTTGTTTAGGGCTTTTGCTCAAGTCTAAATATTGATGCCCGACTCTCTCTATGCCTATATCACCACCGCGCCCAATAATCGCATTGTGATCCGATTCAATTCTTACAACTCTTTTTTACGGCTCATCGTTCAAATTTTATAGATCCGTGTTGGCCACGATTCAATTGAACAAACCGGATTGTAAGCAATGAATCAATTCTCACGACTCTTTGAACGAACAAGCCGTAGAAACGAACGATTGCATTGTGATTCGATTCGGTTCTCACGATGCTTTTTTACAACTCGTTAGTTCAAATTTTATGGATGCTGAGTAGATAACCAGACAATTCGGTATGTAGCAGTATAATTCAAATTGTGATCGTATATCTAGATTAATATTATTAACAATGTATTATCGCCCACTCACCTTGTAAGTGCCTACAGCATGGGCACCATCGTATATAAAAAGATGATCATTACAGTCGAGTTGCAAGCCGTCGAAACGCAACATAAACCTTTGCAGTATCGAATGCGTTTGAAAGGTGATGACGCAATCCAAGTTTCGTTCGTTTTGACTCCACAACACAGCTCCGTCGATTTTTCTATAAAGCTGTTGCAAAAAGTGGTTCTTGCACAGCGTTTGCATTGAATCTGTAACAATAGAATATCTAGTTAGAGTACCAATAATTAAATGACACAAATATATTTCATATCAATTAAACTTCTAGTTACGTAATCGCGAGCGCAATTTTTAAATTCATTGTTGTCAACCATGATCATATTCGGCACCGGGCTGACTAACTGGAATTTAAATTTCGCACTGGGGATTCAAAATCTGAAGTTGCCATATTTATTTATTTATTTATTGATATTGTTATTCGTTTTGACACTTTAGATTTCTATAACGAGTTTCTGGTTTAAATAAATAGTGTTGTGATACTTTTAGCTTAAAAATGTTTCCTAGCAGACCGTGCTGTCGAATATTGTTCTTTTTAGAACATCCTTTAGTGCGAAGTGGACAAGATAATAAACCGGATAAAAAGTAATAATAAGCCGTAATAAGAAGTGGATAAGCTTAATAGCCGTAAAAAACTCATCGCAACTTTATTAGAATATTTTGAACGGGAAAGCGGTAGTAATGGCCTTTTATGTTCCTTAAGTTCTGTTAAAAAGGTGGGTTTTATTGATGTAAATAATAACTGTTTATATATTTATAATTAATTCATTTTTGTTTCCTAAAATATTTTGATTAAAAGAAAATATATAAAAGTGGGCAACGTGACTAAAAGTTTATTTGATATGAATTATAACTAATTAATCACTAATTAACAGTATTTGAAAATTACAAAATAAAGTGTATCCATAAATTGGAATGTTTGAAACATTTGCCTTCCCCATAAGAAGTTCTATTAAAAGTATTTATCATTAAAACCTTTATTGCATATATAACAAAAGTTTGAATACCCTTTTGAATACCTTATGTATTGTCTTTAATATTGGATATTCAGAAAATTAAAAAACATAATGGAAATATGTATTTTTAATGAGATTTGGGCTACTAAAATAACACTTAAAATATATTTTTTCCCAAAAAATTAAAAAGGATAGCCTCTAAAAGAAAAATAAAAGAGGCTTTTTTAATACAATCTAATAAAAATAAATGTATTGCTCATGCATCTGTAGATGTTAGTAATGTATGGCAATCGCTTCTCTGATTTTAAAGAACGTAACATAAATAAACATAACATACGTAAAAATTAAAAATAATCATACAGAAAGTTTAGGGCTTTTTGGTTTTACCTTATTAAGTAATTGTTATCAGGTAGTAATTGTTAATTTTGAAGTTTAACTTGATATATAATGTCATTTTAACAGAACGTCAACGATTTTTGGAGACGTATCTGTTTTAAAAAACTAAAGTGTTCTCGAATAGTTGAATTTAAATATTTTAAATAGTTTTTTCTTTATTCTTTGTATTTTTTTTGACGGAAAGAGATAAACTTTCCGAAACGTTAAGCAATTTTGTTCGTTAGGCAAATTTGTATATCTGTAAACCTAACTTCTGACAATTCTGTTTAGATTGACGCAGAAGTGTTTACAAAAAATAACCATTTTATTTTGTAGATTTCCTTGCAGTGGCGAAATACCCATATAGGATTTTTTGGAGAGATGAATCCGCCACATAAGTATAGATATATTTTTATTTTTTTCCTACTGGCAACAACTAACTTGAAACTAAAAGAATTTGGAACTTCCATTGTCTTTATTTTTGATTAACACCAAACCACAATGTTTCGGTCAGTAGATCCACTGACCGTTATCAAGTCAATTCTTAAACTGAGCTGTTATACTACAGCCAGACATTCACCCTTAAAAAAGTTGGAAAGCAGTCAACCGTGAGGTTGTCCATTTAGAATGTCTGCATTGGTGCCTTTTATCAGTGATTGTTATATGGTAGATATTTTTGTACTAGGATTGCTAAAAATGTTGTTATTGTTAGCAATAAAAACAGCTTCTTTAAATTTACGCTTTTTCCCATAAGGTTCCCTGTGGACAACCCGTACTTCTGATTTTATATTGTGCTGTTTTGACCAAACATGGTCCGCAATATCTGACTTCATTGTTTCACCTTTTTATATACAAAGGTTAGTCTGGGGTCGAGATTTCTGTATGTAAGAAGAGTACAATCCGTTTATATATATGTACTGAACAAAGAGAGAACAGTAAACACGTTGCCAAGCGTATGAAATAAACCGAGAAACTGTACACATTGCTAAGAGACGTGGAAGGGGATAAGCAGAATTGTCGCAGTTGACCGGTCGACCCAATCCCCAATCAGTATCTCTATCAGTATTTAAAGTTCTAGGGAGAGGTGTACATCATGCGTTCAGCTTCACGATTTAATTACGTCTCGTGGCATTATGTTTATTTATTAACGAATCGTTGTATTTTTTCCTATAGCTTAAAAATTTTTAAGTGCAAGTTAGAAACACTTGCATTTTTGCTAAAAATAAGTGGAATTGAGTTAGTGTTCGACAGTGATTGCGCTATTAGAACTCTGAATTCAAAAATCAATATCTCGAAATCTATTAGAAATAATTGATTGTAGTTTTTTTCAATAATTTCCTTAATATTTCTGCTATATTTTCTTCGCAGACAGTATATAAATAAAAAAGTTACACGATTGCTGAAAATTGCTATGCACTAAAAGTAAATGGATGAGTTATTTAAAATTTTTGAATGGAAAAGAGGCAACCATGTCGAACTTTTCTTATTTAAACATATTGTAAAAGGTCCGATCTTCAAAATAAAAAAAAGTTTCTAAAGTGGTTCTTAAGTTATGACGTGTTATGTGTTAAAAAGTTGAGTTTTTAAATTATCGCGATTACTGACGTTTTCTCGTTATAAAAAAATGGACACCTTAACGATATCCTTATAATTTCATTTCAGATGCTCAGACACATATCTAATGATTTTATCTAGTTATCTTTTCGAAAAAAGTCTTTTAAAAATAAGCCGTTTGAGATCGTGATTTTACTTTACTGGATAGGGAAATGCATACCGGCAACGCCGCAACAGCCAGACCGTCGCATTTCTCTCACTCCGACTTAATAAGATCCCTATGCGATTTACTTCCACACATGTAAATACCGACCCAAAAATAACAGTTGCCAGCACGGTATGCTTTTTGTGCTCGCTAAGTCTTACATTTATAGAACGTTTAATCTCTCCAATATACGACTCGTTACATTCACAAAATGCCTGGTAGATACCTGGTAATTGCCATTTCTCTTGTTTCAATATTTCCGGTCTTGTTTTCAAGGGTGGATTTACAGGTGAATGCCTAGTTAATAGCCTAGTTTATAAATAGAATAAAAAGACAATGAAAGACCGAAATTCTTTTAGTTTCGATACTGAATCATTGTCTACCACATTCAAAGTAGCAACTTACAAAACCTTTCGTAATATTGTTTTTTTTTTACTAATAAAATAGGTTTTTATTATGGTTCCTGCGGTATGCCGCTAATTATAATATGAAAATAAACCATACAGTATATATTATTAATAATAAAAATATTTGTATAGAAAATATTGGCTTAAATGATTTTTAACATTAATTGATGATGACTGATTGATGATCGAAATAATCAGCCAACTCGAAATTGCATGTCGGGGCCTAGCCTAAATCCATCTAAAATTAATTTATTTAATCACAAACAATTGACTTTATTTTAAATGCTAAATCTATAAATAAACATAATCGCCTTAAAATATCTATAAGCAATAAATCATCTTTTTTAGTTTGATTGACTTAATATATTCTAAAAAAACCGTTCCGTATAATTTGTCAAAACTTGGCAAAAAATATCAATAGGGACGACAAAATGTTCCAACGAATAACCTTCAGAGTTCGATACAAATGGCAAGTTTCCATTCATTCGCCATGATTGGATAATATCGTTATAGCTTAGCGTTACACAATAAGGTATTGAACCATTTTCAGGTTACGAAAAAAATTATAATCATTTACAAAAAAACTTTTTTAAAGAATAATTTTATAGCTAAATTTACATAATATAAAATATTCACTCACTCGATTAGTTATTTATAAAATAATGGTTCGTTATATATTTAATATTGATCAACGTACAATCCAAATATAATAAAATATTTATTTTAAATACATTAATTTGATATGTCGTAATATTTTCTGCCTGCCAGTGTACCACTTAAATTTAGATTAATGTATGTATTTTCATAATTCATAACTTATTAGATTATGATTGGCCGTTTCTTATTGATTGTTCCAAAAAATAAAATATCAAAAAAAAAATAGCAAAAACATTTGACAACGATATGACTTGGCAAAGATATTGAGAAAACCAGTTTTGTTAAAAATGAATAGAATTAAACGGAAAACCTGAGTAATTTAGCATCCCGCAGATCAGGAAAGGGAGAAGGACCTCAAACGATCAACCGAAATCGCATAATACATGAGAACAGCCTTTAAAAAATATTATAAAAATGAATTACCAGGGCACAAAAGTTAGGCCGTTGCCACTGAAGAGTTATTTCAAAATAACCGGTTTTCAAAATAATCTTTCATTTTCAAAAAGTTTTTCCATCCAAAGATGTTTTTTAATATTTGTTTTCTAAAAACGTTTTATGTGTATAATATTTGATATTAAAATTATTTGAAACTTAACTTTTATTTTTAATTGATTTTTTAAGCGACAGATACCACTAAAAAATGTAGTTGTCTAAGAACCTTTAATACAAACTCAGCTCAACACTCGATATTAAAAATATACATGAAGGAAGTACAGATAGAGATTAATAGTCACATTAAAAACCAATTATGCTATTTAAAATGAAAATAATTAAAAATGTTATATTGTAAAAATATCAGATTCATAAACGACTTCATTGAATTCATAATGTATTAGATCATGATTGACCGTTCCTTATTAATTATTCAAAAATGTGATTAGTCAAAGGTTTAAACTTTGACACATAATGGACACATCAGTCATTACACCGTGCTGGCAACTGTTACTTTTGGGTCGGCATTTACATGCGTGGAAGTAAATCGGATAGGGATCTTATTAAGTCGGAGTGAGAGAAATGCTACGGTGTGCTGTTGCGGCGTTGCCTGTACGCCTTTCCCTATCGAGTAAAGTAAAATCACGATCGCATAAACCGCTTATTTTTAAAAGATTTTTTTTTCAAGAGATAACTAGATAAAATTATTAGACATATTTCTGAGCATCTGAAATGGAATTATAAGGATATCGTTAGGGTAACATTTTTTTATAACGAGAAAACGTCAGTAATCGCGATAATTTAAAAACTCAACTTTTTAACACATAACAGGCCATAACTCAAGAACCACTTTAGATATTGAAACTTTTTTTATTTTCAAGATCGAATATTTTAAAATATGTTTAAATAAGAAAAATTCGATAAGGCTGTTTTTTCCATTCAAAAATTATAAACAATCCATCTATTTACTTTTAGAGTATAGCAATTTTCAGCAATCGTGTTATTTTTTTATTGATAAAGATTTTCACATACTGTCTATAAAGAAAATACAGCAAAAATATTAACAAAGTTCTTGAAAAACGACAATCTATTATTTCTAATAGATTTCGAGATATCGATTTTTGAATTCAGAGTTCCAATAGCGCGACCACTATCGAACACCCACTCAACTCCAGCTAAAAATGCAATATCAGCAAATGTCAACATACCTTAAGTTGTGAACCTACAATAATTGAATACAATTTGCTGTGTTGTCTACACTACTATGCTATAGTACCTACGATTAGTGTGCCCGACATGTATTTTTCTAACTTCAAACTTGTTCAAATTAGACAAAAGCCTTTAAGTTTTAGGAAATATAATTTGTCATTGACAAACTTATAACTTGACAACTGACAGTATTGTGACGACTTTTCTGTCGTTACCCAAATAGAATGAAAAAAGAATCCGTTGCTCAGGGTTAGAGGAAAGCTGGGTTCGTAGGTAAGGCTTCTGACTCACAGTGACTTTCTAATGTTGTTAAAAAATAAAAAAAATGATAACATATTTAGGCTGCAGAGATTTTAATATTGATGTTAAGAATTCAAATAGGTATGGTCAAAGACAGTGAAAAGGGCGCCACTTACTTTGTTTATGAGAGTGGTAAAGTAAGAAACCAAAAAGAAAATACGATATCACAACATAGCTAAAATAAAGTAATCAACAGCATTAAGGGTCTATTATGTTTATCAGAATAAAAAGTCAGAAATAACTATCCTACATTAAACGTTTATTGAAAACGAACACAAGTATCATCAATTAGTCACAGTGATCCCAATAAAACCGCAAGTTATTTTAAATAGATTCGAATTTAGTAACTGTATTCTTTGAACTAAGTAAGCTACTTAATATAAAAACAGGTGAAATTTATGTATGTCTCAATACGATGATGTTTCGAAACATGTCGTGTACAAAAACCTTTAAAATGAATACGTGTTAATAATTTTCATATAAAATATCATAGCTAAGCAAGAGTGTACTGTACGAATCAAATTATAACTTATAACGTTAAATAAAAATAATTTTTACTACAATATGTGGGATAAATAGTGATAATTTACCAGGTTATTAAATCTGTTGTCTCAAAAATTATAAAATAAAAGCGTACCTTGTGTATCAAACTTAAGACTTATCTGTACATAGTTTCTTATGATGTAAACAGGTAGGTAGGTATTCTCCAGACTAACAGAAGTGGAGGCAGATGACTATGGCAGGAGAAGTCTTCGCTATCAGCCAAAAGAACGATTGTAATGTCAGGAACATTTTCTTAAGGTCTGTATAGGTCCATACAAAATGAAAGTGGGTGGAACATACAATAATTACTGCATTATTACTGCATACCATGTGGTAATTACTGAGTACCAGGTGGTAGTTTTACTTAATATCATGTGGTACTTTTACTGAGTACCAGGTGGTAGTTACTGAGTACAATGTGGTAGTTACTGAGTACCATGTGGCAGTTACTTAATATCATGTGGTACTTTTACTCTATAAATAAAAAATAGTTCTCAGGACAGATACTAAATAAAAAAAAAACAACTTACGGTCTGAAAATCAGCTTTACATAAATATATTCAAACCATATGCCGATCCAAACCAGTAATTAAATACTCAAGTAAACGAAATAACAAACGGAAATAACTGAAATAGAATTTAGTTAGATAGGGCTATATAAAATGGCGGATAAACTTACGGTGATCATTCCAAGAAGAAACCAAACAAATACGATCTATACTCTGAATTGCATACTTTACAAGGTTTTCAAATCTCCAAATCGGATACCCATGCAATCGAAATCGAAAAGGGTATTCAGAGTGCTTTTCACTGGAAAATTTGTCGGACGCCGAAACGCGTCTTCTTCAGATCCAAATTCCCAGAAAAAAGACCTTCTTCTCAGTTTCAGAAACGAAAACAAAAAAAACCCTTTTCACCACAGACAAAATGAGAGAAAAAAGTGATATTATATGATCGAAATCATTAGAACAGAAAATCGCAATCCACAGCGACGTGAGATTGGGACAAGTGAAATGCAATTAAGGAAGTTTGGCATATAGCGAATAGATGGCGCTAATAAACAAGACAAGTAAACTGTAAGAAATGAAGTTTGACATCTAGCGAATAGATGTGCTAATAAAAATTAAATATCGAGGCAAGTGAACTGTAACAAATGGAGTTTGGTATCTTTGGCATCTAGCAAATAGATGGCGCCAATACTAAGAAATTTAAATAAAAATAGATTTTTAAATTCAATTTTATTAAAGGGAATAAAAAATGCTACACTGCCCCCCTCCAAAAAAAAGAAAGGCCCTCAAAGAGGACTTTCGCCCAAACAACACTAAGGAAAACTAAACTAAATTGGTACATGTTTTTAGATTTTTGAAATTAAATTTGGTGGATGATAGCTTCGTGTATCACACGTCCATAAAGGAGTCACAATTGGTAAGTCGCAATCGGTATGTCAAATCAGTGAGATTACACAATCGGGAAAGTCAAATCACCATATAATCCAAATAAAAACATTCATATAAACTATATATGAAAACTAAAACTAAATCTAAACCTAAAAGTATGGGATAGGAAAAGAAAGAAAGAAAGAATCCCATGGAAGCGCAGATGTTCCTGAAGAAATCCTCAAGCTGATTGTCCGTACTCAACCCACCTAGTGTGAGGCAACGAAAGATTCACAAATCGCGTGTAATCAGTCATGCGACCCCTCACACCCAAGGAAGCGGAGAACAAAACAAACAACAAAAGAACCTCAACAAAAGCCATGCTACGGATCACTATAAGAGGTAAGTTTGGCGTGACCAAAACAAACTACCTTCGCCACAACCTGTGTGCTCACCGGTTAACCATTCAAGGTAACTCACCTGTATGAGAAAAAGAAAGGAAAATAACAATAGAAATCACAATAGATAAACATATAAAGGAAGAGAGAAAAGATTGTCACGAATGACCCAAAATATCCGTAACATAGGATTCCAGCCTATGAAACGCTATTGCAAATATGGAAAGAAAATCACAATCATACCCAATACACAGTAAACTTACGAAGTTATGAGGTCAGCTATGTCTCACCATTAGGTTGCAATCAGAATCATAACAACTTTTCGTTTTGTCACGAAGTCGTGTTCTCAAAATACAAGAATTGCTTAAATTTCAGATTCTTGTGAACTGAATGTCATAGAATGGAGCAAATGGCACAAAACCATATGAGTGATTAACAGAATTACCATCCCACAAAATATTTACTCAAAATTAGGTAATCTGTAGAATACTCGGAAAAAGAAAAATACTGCTATATGCTCGCATTTCTAAATAGAAATACTATATTATACTGAAAATATACGCAAAAAAACTAAATAACACAATAGTTATGCTGATTCGCGACAAATCCGTAAAAACGATAAGCGAATTGTTGTATAACTTTTTAATATAAACTAAAAAAACTAAAATATAATCTATGTATCCTTTAGACTAAACCCTAAAAAGGAATCGGACATAATAGATTATTTAAATTACTGTGACGTAGTAGAGACATTTCCTGTATCATCGTCGTCAATCATGTGACCTTGGTATGGTTTAAGATCTTTTATATGCCAGCGGCCTGCGTTATTACCATCCTCGTCTACTAAAACATAAACTAAATTCGAAATTTTCTTTCGTACTGAAGATAAAACAAAACGAGGGGCTAACTTGGCTGAAAAGTTAACACCAGCATTTGATAAGACCTTATTACGTCTCCAAACCAAATCACCAACCTGAAAAGATAGATCACGTCTACGCAAATTATAAGACTTTGAGTTTCTTTCGTAAGCAGCATGAAGTTTCTTACGGACTTCGCTAAAGACACTATAAAGATTTTTGAGTTCTGAAGCGTAAGAGTTGCGATCGCCAGGCATAATTTCAAAATCTTCAGAGAACTTAACTTGACCATAATAATTACCAGAGATGGGAATATGCCTACCGAAAACTAAAAACGAAGGAGAAAAACCTGTGACCTCATGTTTAGAAGTATTTAAAGCAAACTGAATATTAGAGAGTTGAACATCCCAATCTGTATGTTGTTTAACATAAGTTCTAATAGCTGTTCCTATTGTTTTATTCATTCGCTCAACAAAGTTACATTGAGGAGAATACACAGCATTATACCAGATCTTCTGAACTTGATATTTCTTTGCTAAATCTCTAAATTCTTTCGCAACAAATTGAGGACCATTGTCACAAATTATATGTTGAGGTACTCCATAGGTAAGAAAAACTTCATTCTCAAGATACTTCACAATATAGGGAGATTTTGATGAACGCAACGGACACAGAAGAACATACTTCGAAAACCAATCGCCAACAACTAAAAGCCACTTATGACCCTTTTTTGATCTAGGAAAAGGACCCATAAGATCTAAAGCGATTGTCTGAAAAGGCATATTAACTTGCTTTTCCTTTCCCATCTTACCTAACGGCATAGTATTAGAAGATTTTTGAACTCCGCAAACACGACAACTCCTAACAAATTTAAGAACATCGGCTCTCATCTTGGGCCAAAAAATTGTTCTTGAAGTCTTGATAAAGTCTTATAGAAACCCAAATGCGAACAAGTTGGCGGATTATGACATGATTCGATAATATTACGACGTTGAGGACGTGGAACAACCTTCTTCCATTCTTGAAGATTTGATGAAAATAGTAGCTGTACCGGAATAAACTTAAAAAGAAAACCATCTTCAACTTTCCACTGTGGAAATGAACCAGGTGAAGCTAAAATCTTTTGCTTCATAGTCTCATACCATGCGTCAGTATGGTCTAAATCTATATTCAAAACGGAAATTTGCGGACATACAAAAGAATCATTATCTGAAATATCTGAAGGAGAAACTTTATGATTGGTAGTGGTGGATCTATAAAAATTCTTAACACATAATAACCACTTCTTCCAATCAGATTCTGAAAATAAATTTCTGGGTTTGAATTTTTGAACTGCACGACCAGAAACACGAGTTCGTCCAATTAGTTTTTTGAACATTTGGGACACGCCGGTGACTTAACACCTAAATTACCACATTTAAAACAAAAAACCTTACGTTTCTGTCGACAATCATGAAATGTATGATTTGGACCAGAACAATTCCAACAAACTAAACGCGAGGTTGCTTCCTTACCTGAATTTTCTACAGATCTGGGCATACTCGAAGAAGTATTTACCATATCAGGGTCAGAAGACGACGACGCTACAGAATAACTAGCAGACCGAACAGTAGTATTTTTATTTTTGTTTTGAGCATTGACATTCTTAGACTTTTTACAAAACTGTACTCGATGAGAATCAGACGAGCTAGAATCAGGAGTGGTATTCAATTGAGAAACATTTAAACTTCTAGATCGTTTTTCATTCTGATGTTTAGCATTTTCTAATTTTCTACACAAATTAGAGAGTTCAGACACAGATAAAACATCAACTAAAGCTAACTGAGTAATGTATTCAGGAAGTAAATTTTGTCTAATAATTTTAATCTTATTAACCTCACTAGGGCATTTACTTAATCTACTAAAAAGATTCTCTAAAGTTGCTATAAAAATTAAAATACTTTCATTTTTTCGTTGTTTATAAGATTTAATTTGCGACCAAATATTGTCATCATTATCTGGTGGCAAAAAGTCTTTCTTTAATCTTTCTACAAGAGATTTCCAATCTGTAACATGTTGTTTAATACTTCTGTACAAATAAAAGCATTCCCGGTAAAAAGTTCTACTGCGGAAGAAAATAAATCTTGTTCACTAACTTTACGTGATTCAGAAAGCTCAGTAACAGTTTCTAAAAATGAAAATAAATCTTGAGGATTACCATTAAATTTAATAGGCCAGTCTGAGACTGGACAAGGTTTAGCAACATAAGTCACAATAGGAGGCGGTACATTAATAACCGGTCCTGAAGGGACAGAACTAACATTTAAAATATCATGTGTCAGAAATTTTTGAAAATAAGTCAGCTTCAAGTTGATAACAACTAGTATAAACATCAGTTTGAATAGTCTCTGCATCAGCACGATTTTCATCTAAAATTACTCTTCTAATTCTACCAGCCAAATGTACAAGACGAGATTTTATAACTTTAAACATTGAATCATTTACTCCACCCTCGAATTCAGAAATTGACAAAGAAATTGAATCTAAAGTTGCTTTAATTTCGAAAATTTCTTGATCAAAAGAAAGAGGATACTTAAAAGACCTGACAAAATTTTACGTTTACTCTCAACATTTTTAGATGTCTTAATACCCCTAATAAGAAGTTCATAATCTAATTCTACTTGTCGTAAATGATTAACTTTAAAAGATTCTTTCTCCATTGTAATTCAGTTATATAAGATATTAATGACTAAATGATTCAGAAAAATTTACTAATTTTAACAAAAAGCTGTTATGACTCGACGCAATCTATCAGAAAGAAATTATGTTCAATGTCAAAACCAAAAAAGACTCAAATATTCAAAACAAATTCCAAAATATTACGAAGTACTAACAACACTACCCTGTATACTAAAATTATGTCCACTCTGTATATTCAAAATATAACCTTACCTGTATATTTATATCAAGATTAAAATTTCAATAAACTATGTAGTCAGAAGTATCAAGTTATTTATCTCTGAGTTTTAAACCGATAAACACCCTCTATAACATAAAAAACAAAAATTGCTATTGTACTGAAATTATAAAAATTAAATTACAGAAATAATGAAAACAAAATTTCAAAACTATAGTCTTTGCCTTAAAGAAAATTTATCTGAGCCTAACAGAAATTATTTTACTAAATTAAGTTTACCAATAAAAGTCAAACAAAATAAACTAAGTTGATCCAATTAAATATAACATGAGCCAATCAAATTAAGCTGAGCCAATCAAATTAAGCTCAGTCAATCAAATTAAGTCGAGCCCCACGTTACAGGGCGTCATATACTTTATTCTTCTATGTGTGACGACTTTTCTGTCGTTACCCAAATAGAATGAAAAAAGAATCCGTTGCTCAGGGTTAGAGGAAAGCTGGGTTCGTAGGTAAGGCTTCTGACTCATAGTGACTTTCTAATGTTGTTAAAAAATAAAAAAAATGATAACATATATAGGCTGCAGAGATTTTAATATTGATGTTAAGAATTCAAATAGGTATGGTCAAAGACAGTGAAAAGGGCGCCACTTACTTTGTTTATGAGAGTGGTAAAGTAAGAAACCAAAAAGAAAAATACGATATCACAACATAGCTAAAATAAAGTAATCAACAGCCTTAAGGGTCTATTATGTTTATCAGGAATAAAAGTCAGAAATAACTATCCTACATTAAACATTTATTGAAAACGAACACAAGTATCATCAATTAGTCACAGTGATCCCAATAAAACCGCAAATTATTTTCAATAGATTTGAATTTAGTAACTGTATTCTTTGAACTAAGTAAGCTACTTAATAAAAACAGGTGAAATTTATGTATGTCTCAATACGATGATGTTTCGAAACATGTCGTGTACAGAAACCTTTAAAATGAATACGTGTTAATAATTTTCATATAAAATATCATAGCTAAGTAAGAGTGTACTGTACGAATCAAATTATAACTTATAACGTTAAATAAAACATAATTTTGACTACAATATGTGGGATAGATAGTGATAATTTACCAGGTTATTAAATCTGTTGTCTCAAAAATTATAAAATAAAAGCGTACCTTGTGTATCAAACTTAAGACTTATCTGTATAGAGATTCTTATGATGTAAACAGGTAGGTAGGTATTCTCCAGACTAACAGAAGTGGATGCAGATGACTATGGCAGGAGAAGTCTTCGATATCAGGCAAAAGAACGATTGTAATGTCAGGAACACTGTCTTAAGGTCTGCATAGGTCCATACAAAATGAAAGTGGGCGAAACATACAATAATTACTGCATATCATGTGGTAATTTTACTTAATATCATGGGTGGTCATTACTGAATACCATGGGGTATTTTTACTTAATATCATGTGGTACTTTTACTGAGTACCATGTGGTAGTTACTAAGTACCATGTCGTAGTTTTACTGAGTACCATGGGGTAGCTTTACTAAGTACCATGTCGTAGTTACTTAATATCATGTGGTACTTTTACTCTATAAATAAAAAATAGTTCTCAGGACAGATACTAAATAAAAGGAAACAACTTACGGTCTGAAAATCAGCTTTACATAAATATATTCAAACCATATGCCGATCCAAACCAGTAATTAAATACTCAAGTAAACGAAATAACAAACGGAAATAACTGAAATAGAATTTAGTTAGATAGGGCTATATAAAATGGCGGATAAACTTACGGTGATCATTCCAAGAAGAAACCAAACAAATACGATCTATACTCTGAATTGCATACTTTACAAGGTTTTCAAATCTCCAAATCGGATACCCATGCAATCGAAATCGAAAAGTGGATTCAGAGTGCTTTTCACTGGAAAATTTGTCGGACGCCGAAACGCGTCTTCTTCAGATCCAAATTCCCAGAAAAAAGACCTTCTTCTCAGTTTCAGAAACGAAAACAAAAAAACCCTTTTCACCACAGACAAAATGAGAGAAAAAAGTGATATCATATGATCGAAATCATTAGAACAGAAAATCGCAATCCACAGCGACGTGAGATTGGGACAAGTGAAATGCAATTAAGGAAGTTTGGCATATAGCGAATAGATGGCGCTAATAAACAAGACAAGTAAACTGTAAGAAATGAAGTTTGACATCTAGCGAATAGATGTGCTAATAAAAATTAAATATCGAGGCAAGTGAACTGTAACAAATGGAGTTTGGTATCTTTGGCATCTAGCAAATAGATGGCGCCAATACTAAGAAATTTAAATAAAAATAGATTTTTAAATTCAATTTTATTAAAGGGAATAAAAAATGCTACAGTATATTGGAATTTGTCTGGTTTTACATTTTTCCCTGTTCAGTTTTAATTTAAAAATAGATGCAGTATTACCTAAATTAGTTAAAAATGGCTTGCCAAAATTGTTCAAATTTGGAATGTTTTCAGCATACCTAGACTTTCAAAAACCATATTTATAACTTCACTGAAAAATCAATAGGGGAGTGAGTCAATATTTATATATGTTTTCTAATGCCGATGGTATATAATCATATGAAAACTGTGAAATTTGATCCGTATTCCTAATATTCTATAGTTGTAAAAACTCTCGCATAATATTCATTTTAACCGAGATTTTAACTTATAGAATTAAAATAAAAGTCATAATAATAGCAAAAACACTTGAGTCAAAGATATTGAGAAAACCAGTTTTGTAAAAAATGAGTAGAATTAAACGGAAATCCTGGGCAATTCAGCATCCCGCAAAATAGGAAAGGGAGAAGGGCCGCAGCCGATAACCCGAAATCGTATATTACACGAGAGCAACCCTTAAATCAAATCAATTACCGGGGCACAATGGCAGGCCGCCGTAACCGAAAACTACGTTCGAAATGGCGGTGTCGTCGCCGCCGCGCTGGTCCGGAGGTCGAGGGGCGGATGTGAGATCGACCACCGGAAACGACGTTCACGTTTAGAAAAATGGGATAGAGGCGGCCGGCGGCCGACGTAGATGGAAGTTAAATTGGTCAATTTTTTACCTGGGCGTCTATGAATCGTAGCACTTTTATTCTTACCGTACAAATAACAAACGTATTAAACTTTGTTCAGCGATCGTTACGTCGTATTCTTTTTTAACAGTTGAAAGAGATTATGGTGGTTATTACGGCACACAGAGGTCATTATTGCAGAATTAGGTGGTAATAAATACATGTTCAAAAAAGACATGTTTTGGAAAATTGAAATGTCTATTTTTTGAATGATAGCCGGTAAGTGATGTAGATTATATAAGTAAAATAAATTAATCGTACTTTAATACAGGGTGTTGGTTTAAATAAGTCATGGGAGTTCGTATTGGTGGATGTTCCTAAATGACATGCTAGTAATCAGGAGATGATTCTTAGACCCATGTCAAGAACCAAAACCTCATATGAAAATATGTCTTAAACGTCATAACTTTTAAGATACAAGATAGTAAAGTTTTCCTAAAAAAGTATAAAAATTAAAATAAAAAAATATATATCTTAGGTCACCCTGGCATTTTACTACATAGATTGTGTTCAAAACATATGCCAAGACACGTGCGTGTTTCTCTTCAAAGGAACTGCCTGTGGACTGTACCAAATAGAACAACAGATAGCAACACAAATAGCAACGTCATTGAATTCATAATTTATTAGATCATGATTATCCGTTCCTTATTATTAAAATTTTAATGTTGTAAAAATTATTAATCAAAAATGTGATTTGTCAAAGGTTTTAACTTTCATACATCAGTCATTACTGTGGTATGGAAATTTTGAAATTTGATCCGTACTCTCAATATTTTATAGTTATAGCAACTCTTGCATATTTACTTTAACTTATAGAATTAAAATAAAACGTCAAAATTATAGGAAAAACACTCGAGGCAAAGATATTGAGAAAACCAGTTTTGTGAAAAATGAATGGAATTAAACGGAAATCCTGAGCAATTCAGCATCCCGCAAAATAGGAAAGGGAGAAGGGCCGTAGCCGATAACCCGAAATCGTATATTACACGAGAGCGACCTTTAAATCAAATCAATTACCGGGGCACAATGGCAGGCCGCTGCAACCGAAAACTACGTTCGAAATGGCGGTTTCGCCGCCGGTCCGGTGGTCGAGGGACGGATGTGAGATCGAGCACCGGAAACGACGTTCGCGTTTTGAAAAATGGGAATGAGACGCTGCGCACCGAGGATGGAAGTTAAACTGGTCAATTTTTTACCTAGGCGTCTATGAATCGTAGCACTTTTATTCTTACCATACAAGTAATAAACGAATTAAACTTTGTTCAGCGATTGTTACGTCTTATATTGTCGTACTCTTTTTTAACAGATGAAAGAGATTGTGGAGGTCATTACGGCGTTTCGTAAATTACTGCAGATTGTTTTTAGTATACATTGCGTCATTATTATTATATTAGCGTCATCCCAGTGAGCAAAATTTTGTTACATTTAGGAAACAGTTACGTATTGCGTTTTATTCAAGCGACCAATCGCACAAACGTTTCGAAACTGTTACTTTTATGTGCCCAGTATACGTGGGAAGTGTAGCACAGTAACACAACGAATTTTATGGAAAAATTCGGAATTCTGTCAATGCATGTGTGAACTAATACACAAATAAGACACTTATCACTCTTTTTCATTCAAAATGTCAATTTTTAAGAAGTGTTTCGATCCATAAAATTTGAATGTTTGTTTTATAAAAACGTCTTCCATGTATAATATTTGATTTTAAAATTATTGAAAATTTATTTTTTATGGATTTTGTAAGCGACGAATCATTAAAACTGTTAAGATAGTTACCTAAGATTTAATGCAAACTCAGTTAAAAATAAAAATAGAAGAATAAACTATAAATATCAATTTCATCAGCAACCTAATTCAACTCATAATTTATTAGACCATGATTGTCCGTTCATTATTAATTAATCAAAAATGTGATTTGTCAAAGGTTTTAAACTTCATACATCAGTCATTACTGTGGTATGGAAATTTTAAATTTTGATCCGTATTATCAATATTTTATAGTTGTAGCAACTCTTGCATATTCATTTTAACTTATAGAATTAAAATAAAACGTCAAAATAATAGCAAGAACACTTGAGGCAAAGATATTTAGAGAACCAGTTTTGTGAAAAGTGAGTAGAATTAAACGGAAATCTTGAGCAATTCAGCATCAAGCAAAATAGGAAAGGGAGAATGGCCTTAGCCGATAACCCGAAATCGTATATTACACGAGAGCGACCCTTAAATCAAATCAATTACCTGAGCACAATGGCCGGCCGCTGGAACTGAAAACTACGTTCAAAATGGCGGTTTCGCCGCCGTCGCCGCGCCGGTCCAGAGGTCGAGGGGCGGATGTGAGATCGAGCACCGGAAACGACGTTCGCGTTTTGAAAAATAGGATTGAGGCGCCGGCCGCCGTAGATGGAAGTTAAATTGCTCAATTTTTACCTGGGCGTCTATGAATCGTAGCACTTTTATTCTTACCGTACAAATAACAAACGTATTAAACTTTTTTCAGCGATCGTTACGTCATATATTGTCGTACTCTTTTTTAACAGATGAAAAAGATTATGGTGGTTATTACGGTACACAGAGGTCAGTATTGCAGAATTAGGTGGTAATAAATACATGTTCAAAAAATACACTTGAAAAGTTGAAACGTCTATTTTTTTAATGATAGCCGGTAAGTGATGTAGATTACATAAGTAAAATAAATTAATCGTACTTTAATACAGGGTCTTTGTTTAAATAAGTCATGATGTTCCTAAATGACATGCTAGTATTCAGGAGATGATTCTTAAGGTACATTCAGGCTGAGAACGTCGAGCGTCGCGTCGCGTTTGCGTCGCGCCTGCCCCATTGAACTCGAACCCCGACGCTCAGCGGACGCTAGCGCAACGCCAAACGCAACGCTGTCTG
>NW_022147096.1:0-29983 GCF_002938485.1 Sitophilus oryzae
TTCTCTTTCCCACTCGCACGCTGCGGTGATATTATTATTATATTTTAAATAATTGCAATTTTAATAGTTCATAATTTGAATTGCAAATCAGCTTTATCATTCTTTATTATTGAAGTGTTACACATTACTTTCAGAAATGCGTTTAATAATTATCTATTCCCCTTTTATTAAATGCAAAAGACCGATTTTTTTTCAGCAAATTCTTTAGTTTTTTTATGGTTTAACTGTATGTCTCTGTTTCTTTATAGTTGAACTTTAAATATCAGTTGAAAATCAGTAGCTACAGATTTATTAGTTATTAAATATTTTAAAATTAGTTTAAAAGGTGACGATTGTGATACTTACAATACTGAATACCGAATAAAAACAATGTTGGAGTAGGTGATGCAGAAATGATACATACATAGATACAGTCATTACTCGCTGACGAGTATTTGAGATGCATTAGAAGATGGTCACGCAAGACGTTTTCTTTCATGAGCTTTTCTGTGACTGAAAAGCCCGATATGTGATGTTATCTATCTTCCGCACTCCGGACATTCAAAAATCTCATTGCTTTGTTGCCTCTTTACTTTTTGGTTGTCGCTGTTAACTGAGTTTACAATTCTTCTCTATTGCTTTAAGTTTTCGTGGGAAATATCCTTGTACTTTTTGAGTTGTCCACCCGGCCGTACCGGCTCACCGTAAAGCAGAGATTTTGGAATGCGATTTTCTTGCATTCTGCATACGTGTCCAGCCCATCTTAAGCCGGATTTTGTAATCATGACTTCAGTGCTCTCGCAGTTAGCTTTTTCAAGGACCGATACGTTTGAGACATGGTCGAACCACTTGATTCTTAAGAGTTGTCTAAGGTGTCTCCTCTCGTTGTTTTTGTTTAATGCGTTCATGTGTCGGCGGTGCGGCACCCAGGTTTCGCTTCCATATAGCATGGTGGGGATTATTATTTCTCGGTACACTACAAGTTTCATTTTTGTGCTCAAGTCATGAATGTAGAAAACCCTGTCTTTTAATTTCCAGAATGCTCTTGAGGCGCTGCTAACCCTGTGCTGAATTTCAGAGTCGATATTGGTCTTGTCTGAAATCAAACTGCGGAGGTAATTGAATTCCGCTACATATTCCAATAGTTCTTCTCCGATTTTTATAGCATTGTTGTGATCTTCCGGGTGAGTACACATGATTGTAGTTTTGTCGATATTCAGCTTAAGGCCCAAAGCCTCGTGTGCCCAGGTATGTGTGTATCGTTTTTGCAACTAGATCGCAGTCATCAGTGTATTGAAGTTCTGTGATGAATTTTGTACGTGTTTTTGCCCTGAGTCTTTTTATGTTGAACAGATCGCCATCGTATTTGTATCTAATACACAATCCTCTTTCCTGCAGTTTGCTGTCCACAATAGGCGCTGCCATGAATATGTTGAATAAGAGAGGCGGTATAAGACACATCCCTGCCTAACTCCTGTGTTGACTTGTTGTTGTTATGAAGGCTTTTACACACTCTAAGAAATTTGTTGGGTACTCCGAACTTTTTCATAATTGCCCAAAGTGCATCTCTGTATACAGGGTTGAAGGCTTTTGGAGAAATGATAAAAGATAGCAAAAAGACAAAACAACTACTAGAGCACGAAAAGAACCTAGTATGCCTAATTGAAGGTGTCGTCACTGGAAATTACCCCCACGGGAGTAAACATCGTGAGATGGAAGATTTCCAACAACGACTACTGCAGATAATGCGGATAGGAAAAAAAACATAGAGCACTTGCTGCATTTTAAAGAGAAACTAATAGATAGAGATGATTGAAAAAATTATCTCCTTCCATATTTTTAATTACATATGTTATAACATATATAATTTAATTTTTCTTGCTAATTTCGTTTAATAAGCCAAATTACCTAAATTAATACATATTTAAACATAGTTATTACAGTAATTAATTTTATTTTAACATTATTAGTTACTATTTTTTAACCATTTGATATTTTTGTAAAAAAAATATAAAAAATAATTGAAAAACTTACTAAAACTTCAAGGTTAAATTAAATAATCCTTATTACAGAAATAAAAGTAAACAAAAAACTAATATTAAAATAATTTCCTTTGTGTGCTCTTTTGGTTGCCAAGAGAACTGAAGTAAAATACAAATCAAATAGTAATTATAAATGATGATTAATTCTGCACAAATGATTATTAAAATATATCAATTACCAACAATGGTTATTTAATAAATGCAGTTATCCATTATAATACAAGGATCAAGGTTATAGAAAAGTTAAGTCAACTTCAAAGCTGGTCATTCTATAATGAAATTTGTAAATTTCAATACAAATGCCAATCAAGAAATGGACAGAACTTCGTCAAACTTAACTTTCGATATTGGAAACATTTTAGTTTCTAGAAAGTAAATAGAATTCTGTTTTATTATATCAGAACTTTACTTTAGACAGTCAATGATATATTACAGTATAATTAGACTTACTGTGTGTGCTTGCCTAGCTTCTTCAATATAATGCGTAGTGATGATCACAGTCTTGTTGCCGTCTTTCGTTATTTGAACCAGGTGATTCCAGATGCTCTGTCTAAGTAGAGGATCCACTCCAACTGTCGGCTCATCAAGGATGAGCAATTCTGGATCGTGCATTAAGGCTACGGCGAAGGACACCCTTCTTTGTTGGCCTCCACTGTAAAATAAAATATATTTTTTACTATGATATTAGAAACGACATAATGACCAACAACTTTTACAACATGTTTTACATGCATGACTATTAAGGACTCCACAGACTGCGTTTTTGCTAGACGGTTTTGTTCGACGAACAATAATGTTCAAGTAAAAATGTTAAAAAATGTTGAAAATGTTGTACACACACAAACAGTTTTGTTAACAGTCTTATTGAAACACAGCTACATGAAGAAAATATATCTATGTCACAAATTACCTGTAAGAGATGCGAAAGAAAGCGACTGCATCGGAAACCGCTCCGCAAACCCGACACGCCTATTGAGTGGTGTAAATACACCAGTCGTTTAGTCCGGAAACCTATGCTGTGTCGTATTCGCTTGCTGGAATGACATAGTGCGTGGTTATATGTTTCTTTTTAAAAACGCGTATAGGATTTTTGTTGAACTTTTGAACTGTTATTTCTAAGTTTTGGTAATTTGTATATCTTATTTAAAATGGGATGCAAATGATGAGAGAGATGAGAAATGTTTTCAACTCAAAATGCCTTTAATTATGTTTGACTACATCTTTAAAAAGGGTCTTCAAATACATCAATGTGATATTTGTCTAAAATTTGCAAAAGAATCCGAATCTCTGGATAACTCGAAATTATTTACCCATTTAAAAGCCTTTGATCATGAAAGTGGAAAAACTTGTTCATTTTATTTACAGGCTGGAAAAATTATTATTATATTAAATTTTGATGAGTTTTGCACTGAAGAAAACATTCAGAGGCTGTTTGATATAATGAAAACTATAGAATTTGACCACCCATGTGAGAAATTTCCTCTTTTTTACATCATTAAATTATTTATTAGATTGAAAATATTTTATGCATTAAAGTTTACAAAAAATAAAGATTTATATAGTCGAAAAGAGTCCGATAGAACCAATAGAAATGTAACTATTTTGTCACATCTTTAATTAAATTTTGTTAAATAAATTAATTTTTTATACTATAAATATCTTTTTTTTCCTAATCTCCGACGAGCTGATATAATATGACGAGCAATCTATTAAATTACTGTGAGATTATACAGAAAAGTCCACAGACTTCGAGACATAGGAAAATCAAGTCCATTTAGCGTGTGTCCAAATTTTGACAAGTTTTCAAAAATGACAGTTTTGTTTAGACTGACGCGACATTTAATTTCACCTGACTTCTCGGTGAATGATTTCTTGTTATGGGGGTACATAAAATCTAAAATTTACGGCCATGAAGAAGTTAAAAACTTGGAGCAGTTAAGGCAGAAAATATTTAATGTCTTTGACACTGTCACCTCTGATATGTCATCCAATGTGAGGAGGGGATTTTATGATCGTTTGGGTTATTGTTTAATGCAAGAGGGAAGCACTTTTGAACAATTTTTGTAACTTTTTAAATTTCATTATCCTGTTTTTTTACTGTTTACCCATTACCTACCTTGACAAACATGGGAAAACGAATGTCCTTTTCAGGACCACAAATATTTTGATTGAGAAAATTGGTAACTTTTTTTGGATTAAAAAACAAAAGTTGTTAATATAATACCAATTTAAAAGTGTTTTAGTAGTTTTAATACACACTATGATATAAAATTTATTATTATTATAATGTACATTATTAATACTATTGTTCATTCAAAATGGCATTAAGGCCCAATTGCAACAATGATTTAAATTTTTCTTAAAGATAAGTAGAGCTTAGAATGAGCTGTATTTATATTTACTTTAATATTTACCTTAAATGAGGGAATTTGACTGATACAATTTTTGAATTTGAATTGTTTTTAATGATACTAACAATTTTAGTTCAATTTTTAATAAAATTTATTTAATATTGATAGAAATCCAAGAGGCCGTATCAAAAGAAAACAAACACAAAATTTATAACAGCATAGTTAAAAGTATCATTAGTTATGGTAGTGAAGTATGGCCTTTGAAAGAAAGAAACCTTAAGTTACTCGAAGCTATAGAAATGGACTTTTGGAGGCGCGCGGCCGGAAAATCAAAACTGGATAGAGTTAGAAATGAAAGAATTCAGAACATCATGGGCGTTAAAACAACCGAATATCAGAGGGACATCAAAATTAACCAACTCAGGTGGTACGGGCACGTACAAAGAATGAAGAGAACAGAATCCCAAAAAATACTCAATTGGACACCACAAGGCAAACGCAAGAGAGGGAGACCTAGACGGAGTTGGAGAGAAGGAATAGACAGGGGACATCAGAACAAGAGGAATAGACGAAAACCTCTTGACAGACAGAGACCAATGGAGACTGGAAATCAGAAGACGTCGAAGAACGTTATAAACTGATTTGTATATATATATATATATATATATATATATATATATATATATATATATATATATATATATATATATATATATATATATATATATATATATATATATATATATATATATATATATATATATATATATATATGTATATAGAAATCCAAGAGATTTGAAACCTCTTTTTAGCGATTTATAACATTCTCAAATGAATTACAGGTGCCCTTATTTTCTATGAAAATCACACAGCTTTTTTCATAGTCGCTGCAGTTGCTATAGCTATAAAAACTAATTTTTAAGGTGTGTGAAAATTTCGACACACGCTAAATGGACTTGATTTTTCGTATGTCTCGAAGTCTGTGGACCTTTTTGTATGCCTCGATAACATATTGGTGCAGATTATTTTCACCCAAACAAATAATAACCCAAACTATACATTGATGCGGATTGTCTATGAACTCTTTCTGAAGGGCACAGAAACCTGAACGCGTAATTCGGTGTTCTTTCGCATCTGTTTTGTGTCTATGTGCTGTAGCGGCGGCATGCATCTAAATATATTAAAAAAAAAACGAAGAAAGTGGTCTTTGAAAGGAATGGCTTTTGAAAAGAAGCAAGTTTTCTCACGTCAACTGGCGAAGATCCCACATTTTTTGGACAGCTATGCATAAACTCCTCTGTGTAGTCAGAGAAGACTGAGGAACCCCCACACTGAGGAAAATGGCCACTTTTAAAACTGTTTGGGCCCCAAACTTCCGACTTCCAGGAATAGACAAATTCGACGAATAAAATTGGCAGACAAAATCCAGCTCAATTTGATTATTTTCATCAGATTTGTTGTCTAACAAGAACGACTGTTTGTGAACCAACACTTCATTTTGTGTCGTTTTTATTCGAACAGTTTTGTTTGTCGAACAAAATTGCCTGCCAAAACGCAATCGGGGGCTGATACTAAATTACTGCAGTTTTTTCAAAATATTTAGATGTAACAATTTTAAATAGTTTTTTATTTATTTTTTGTTATTTGTTTGCTTCTGAAAGGGACGGCACCGGCCTAAGATGCAATATATCCAGTGTTTTTTTCAGTGTTAAATTTTAAAAATCAAAAAATAAATTTAATCATTAAATTGCTAGACTCTTTGTCCAATTAGAAACATAATCATGTTCGGTTAGGCAATACCGAGTTTCTGCAATATTATATACACCTTAATTTCAAGGTGCGAACAATTGCGGCTAGCTTCGTGAGTGAATTTCTCGATTTGATCGATACGCAAAAAAACGATCGAAAAATGTGTCAACGAGTCAAGTTCAAGCGAGCCATAAACAAAGAATTGTTTGCATCAGTCGCAATCTACGATACTACATATTTTTTACGCAATTCTAAGCTTATAAAAGGATGGAATGTGATAGACGGCTAATTAATTTATTTTAAAATGTCGTAGCGGAAAATTTATTTTATGGAAATACGTATGTAATTATACGTTGTTTGATTTTAATGGTTGCGAAATTCAGGTATTTTCTGTGTGAAATTAATTAGCTAATAAAGGAGTTATTGTTAAATATAGTAATAAGATATAATGTCAATCTCGTCTTGTTGGTTTAGTGGAATTCTTTATATATCAATCAGTTTTAAAAATTCTTTCGATACCTCAAACCAAAAAAACTTCCGATACTCAGCCTATCTAGCCAGAGGTCGTCTTCGAGCTCTCGTTCTTTTAGCTCCTTGTCTATTCCTTCTCTCCAGCTCTTGCGTAGTCTACCCCTTTTTCGTCGTCCCTCTGGTGTCCAGTTGAGGATCTGTTTTGGAAGCCTCCCCTCTGACATTCCTTGTTCGTGGCCATACCATATTAGTTGTTTTGTTCTTATGTCATCAGCTATTGTATGATTGAAACCAATAATTTCTCGAATTCTGTTATTCGTACATCTTTCTCTTCTGGATTTAACTTCGTCCCGTCTCCAAAAATCCATTTCTGTCGTTTCCAGGGTGCGCACGGCCTCATCTTTTAGTTTTTAAGCTATTAGATTAAGAGATGTTACTATCCCACAAGACGCCGTTTAACATAGAGATTGCCTTTCTTCCCTGAGTATTTCTGTCCCTATCTGCTTTTCCAGAGTGACATCCATTGAAATTTTGGCTCCCAAGTATTTATAGTTTCTGCAGCCGTTAATATTTTGACAGTTTTCAAGGGGGAGGTTTTCTTTGGGAATGCGCCGAAGCACACATATATTCCGTTTTATCTAAGTTTACTTCCAATCCCCATTTGCTTTTTTCTTCGATTAGCTTTTGAGTCATATATTCTAGATCGTCGGAGTCTTGCGCCAGTACTACTTCAGTGATATACTTTCTTTATTTATATCTTTTGTAAATATTACATTAATACAAATAAATACAGCGCATGCTCAAATGTCTGATGATTAAGGCGGGTTGACAAGGTACAAGTGTCCTTGCAGAAAAACGAAAAAGTAGTTCTTTGATGAATTTCGAGGACTTGTAGATATATTGGATTTTCTATAGAAGAACAAATTAGGGCAATTTTCACTTTCTTCACTTCCAACAACAGGTTTCTGCCTAATAGATTATATTAGACATATATACCACATAATCAGCTCTACGAAATAGGAAATGCAGTTTTTCAAAGGAACGCTTGTCAAGAAAATTTCTATTTATATATAGATATTTTTGATCATAAACCCTTCAGACCAACAAGCAATTTTTCTCACAAAATAAAATCACAAGTAACATATTATCCATTCTTTCCGCCAGCAGATACTGCTTCATTTTTCTTAATAAAATAATAAATACTTACTTATTAAACTATTGTAGGTAAATTAAATAAAAGTAAACTGTTATAAATGTAAATAAAGTCCATAAACTAATGTCGCTTTTGAAAATAGTTACTGTCACTAGAAAATTGCCGTGGTGATAGCAGCCATTTTATTGAAAAATCGCTTTTTAGTCAAAATCTGAGCCAGATAGATATAGGAAACCCTAATATAGTTTAAAAGAGCATTTAAATCTGCTTCGACTTATTTAAAAAAATACATAGTGTTGCATTTGTAGCCAAGAAGTTTTTATGTAAAATAAATATTTAAAAGAAACTAGCAATTTTTGACACTTGCGTGCATTTAAGGAAGCAATCAATTTCTTTGGTGAAGTTTGTTTCTCTGGCTTAAAAGTCAGCACAAGAATTAATTCTGAAAAGTAATGTACAGGGTGGTGACAAACTTTTTTATTATAGCATGCATATTTAAATACCTTTAAATATCTCAAAAACCAAAGCTTTTAAACATATTAAACCCTTATAACAAATGCCTTATTTTGTTGCCAAGAATACAAAAATGAAATAAAATACCGGGTGTTGCGTAAGAAAAAATATAACTTTGGTATGGATCTTAGTTCAGACACAACCTGTACATTTCAAAATAGTTTTAAATTATACACATTTTCTTCCCACATATATCCATAAAGTTTTTCTATAATTAACCGAGGTGAATGAGGTGCGCCACCCTGTATACATTTGAAACTGAATTATAGTATATTGAGCCATAGAGCTCATTTAAGCTATCTAAACTTCAAAATCTAAGTATGTATCTAACAGTAATCTCTAAAGAAAAACTGAAAATTTATCTAATAATAATTCTACTTGTGTTAACCAGGGTTGGGAAATATCTTGATATTTATATAAATATGAAATATCGGATATATATCCGATATATATCAAGTTTTGATATTTATTTTTGTTTGTATTTTTTATGTAAAACTGCGTTTAGTATCAAGTAAAATGAAGAGCTCAAGCAAATATTTTCATTTTAACTTAATTATTGTCGCTTTGCACATAATATGAACAACATTTAAACAAAAATATATAAAAAATAAACAGAAATTCTAAAAAATAAACGGAAATTCTAAAAAATAATCAGCAATTCTAAGAAATAAACGGAAATTCTAAAAAATAAACGGAAATTCAAAAAATAAACAAATACTCTACAACTAACAACAAACAAATTTATATTTGGTTTATTAATTTTATTAATGGTAAATCATCGTCAGATTCGTCAGAATCAAATGATACTGTTTCTGGCAAAGTTTTTGGTACATTTGAATTGTCCCAGATCCAATCAATATTATCTTTTTTGTTTTTTTCTTTCTGATTGTTTCTTCTGAGTTTTATTTTTTTATAAATATCATGATAGGTATACAGGGTGGTCCGAACTGTATTCCGGAAACTTCGGCAGCATATTCTGTAGATAAAAATAAATAAAAAAGTTCGTATAAATATATGTCCGAAAATGCTTAGTTTCGGAGATACATGGTGTAGAAGTTTCATTTTTATTTCGATTTTTTCCAAATAATTTCTGAAGTAACCTCAATATTTAGATGAAAATTTGTGTCTTGGTGTTTTTTGACATGAGAAATTTGATTTTGATGTCAATATGACTCCTACTAGTTGATGGCGCCACCACATATTTTTTAACTGGTTTGAAGAGTAATAACTTTTCGTCTGTACCTGTATAAAACTACTGAGTAAAAAAATATACATTTACGACGTTTTTTACGTAAAAAATGTCTTTTGGTAAAAATCGCTAATAGTATTGGTTTTCGAGATATTTGGAATCAAAATTATCAATACCTGTCATCATCGACATAAATTAAACATGTTGACTAAATAGCTATTAGACTGAGAGCATAAATTTGAACGTTTTATGCCAAAAGTTCAACGGAAACTGTTTTATCATCATTTTTTTGCAGAAAAATATATGATTAATTTAAAAAAATAAAAATTTCACAAATTTATTATTTCAGTGAAATGACTACTCAACTGTTTATTTTTCGTCAATAATGGCATGTATTGACTATTTCCATTCTAAATATCTTGAGAACGGTTGCTCGTAGCGATTTTTACAAAGAGATATTTTTTACGTAAAAAGTCACAGAGATGTATATTTTTTTCCTCGGTAGTTTTCCTCGGTAGTTTCCTCGTTTGTTATCAGGGAGTAATTTTTAATTTTTGAAGTTTAACTTGATATAACGTCATTTTAACAGAACATCAACGGTTTTTGTAGACGTATCTGTTTAAAAAAAAACTAAAGCGTTCTCGAATAGTTGCATTTAAATATTTTAAATAGTTTTTTCTTTGTTCTTTGTATTTTTTTTGCTTCCGACGACGGAAAGAGATATACTTTTCGAAACGTTAAGCATTTTTTTGTCCGTTAGGCATTTGTTCATTAGTAACCACTGTTGACAATTAGTCTCCGTTGGATTAAGGCAGCAGTGTTTACAAAAAATAACTATTTTATTCTGTAGATTTTCTTCCAGTGCAGAAGTACTCGTAGGACTTTTTTGGAATTATTATTAAAGTATGTAAAAATTAGTAAAACTTACCTTAAATTTTTTACCAGCCTATTTTGACTAGGTAGATCCAGAAAGTTCAATAAAAACTGCAGCCTCTCCTTGATCTCCGATGTGTTCATGCCGAAGATCCAGCCGAAGTAGAGCATCGTTTCTCGAATGGAAAACTCCCCATACAGGGCTATTTCCTGTGGCATGTACCCCACCCGTTTGCCTGGCACACCCGAACCCCTGGTACCCGGCTTCCCGCCCAACACCCATATTTCTCCTGTGTTCAACCTCCGCCTTCCTACGATACAGGACAGGAGGGTCGTTTTACCACAGCCTGAAGCTCCTAGTAGACCATATCTGAAAGAAGAGATATACTTTAGACAGAAATAAATAAATAAGCAATAAATTGAAAGAATTCCAACAATTTAAATAATCATAGAATATCTAATTCGAAAACCACATCTGCTTCATTATTTATTTATATATTCTCTGCTGATTATTTATTATTAGATTTTCTAAGATTGTTGTGATAACATTTAAACAAAGTGTCGTAACTGAATATTAAAAAAATATAATTTAGGTACAACAAACTTTTTCTAGCTATAGTTTGAAATTTTAAAGAACTACTTTTTTTTCAAAAAGTATTAAAAATGTGAACGACCATTGACATTTGGAGTCAAAAACCACTTCTTGCATTGCTATATATTACAGAAGTTCGTAATAAGTAATTGAACAGATCTAAGGCTAAAGCATTCCATAAGGTTTCTTACTCAAGCCATATTTCTTCTTCCAATATATCTTCTGCCTCTAATCATTCTCTCCCTAATTAGTCTTAGTAGAGTGTAGTCATATCCCGAGAGGAGACCTCGAAGGTGCAAAGTATTATAATTTTCGTTTTTTTATGGTAAATTTCTTCCTTTTCATTCGTATTTTGCAATATTTCCAAGTTGGTAAATATAGAAATTTTCATTTTTAAGGAACATAATCTTTTTAAGAAATTCGGGACATTTTTCATATACAGTATAGGGTGTTTCAAAACAAATGCGAAAAACTTCAGGAGGTGATTCCTTGTTTAAAATAAAGGGTAGTTTGCTTTATAAACGTTGGGTCAAAAGTCAACCATTATGGAGATATCGCGGTACAAAGATGGCGGAAAAATAATGTTTTTATTTTTTATACTGAAAACGAAAAGCGATAGACTAATGAATTTTTATAGAAACATTACTGTTATGAAAACACACTTTCTGGTAATTTTCTCACTTTTTTAAAATGAGTGGAAGGGGTTGAAATAAACTACCCCTATCATTTTTGTTTACGAAATTTAAATAAAAATTTTATCAAACATGCAAAAAAATTAATTTGGATAGTTTAGTTTGTTTAGAAATTTTTTTATCTCTTGTTTTTTTACAAAACTCACCGATTTGAAAATAAAAAATAAAATGTAAATCATTACATGTCAGGACAAAAAACATTTTTAGATAAAGAATCTAGTGGGCTCCTGTATTTTTTTAGGAAAACATCTAGTCGGCCGCTGTCACTTTTTAGGATATTTCTAATATTATTTTATTTGACATTACTCTAATGCAATACGTTATTATCTTACGATCAATTAATTATTCCGAAGCCTTTTTATGATCTATTTAATTGCGTAAAAAAAGGATTTTAATTACATACATTAAAACATACAATTTTTTTTAGTTTTTAGGTAAAAAACATAATTTCTTGATAATATGGCAACATAGATATTAGATTAAATTTACAAGAAAGAAAATCCAGAAAAGATTCAGTGGTTCTCAAAATTTTAGCAAAAAATATTTTTTTTTGGAAATTTTCATAGTAAAATAACTCCGTTATTTTGGACTATTTGAAAAACGATAAAGAGAAAATATGTTTCTTTTATCGAGATCCACAACGCCTTAAAATACTTGCACTTATTTCTGGGACACCCTGTATATATATCAAACGTTGTAAGTTCAATACCCGAAATATATATATATATATATATATATACTTCAAAAAAATATATATACTTCAAAAAAACGAAAATTTGAACAACAGCACCAACAGCAAACACATTTTGATGCGATCAATACACCATGAAATAAGTCGAAAGTTAAATTACAGGAAACAACAATTGATAGCCATTAATATAATTTTTTGGTTCATAACATAACAGGTATTTATGGAATGTCCCCTGTAAGTAATATCAGGTGCAGCGTTACGTAAGCGTAAATGCAGAATTGTGTTGTCTGACATACCGTTAATTTTACTTTCTATTTCGATAATTTCCGATTATTCTCCAAGCATTAGCTATTTAAATTCGTTTCCATACTAATAGAGCTGTTTAAGCAATAATTAAAATGAAAAAAAGAAACCGATAGGATATTAGTGTGTTTTCCCATTTAATTTGTGACGATGTGGACAGGCGACTGTCCAAAGGAGAACATGTTATTTTGTAACAGCTTTAAAGAATTGACGTAATTATGATTAATTCTTTCTGTTAATTAGAGTCTTATAATCTTTCTGTAACAGGGACATGTAAATGTAAACGGAGTTTTTAATGAATGGAAACATTGGTATTTTTTTTGTTTCAAAATTGTTTTGAACTATGAAATGTTTCTTTATTTATACTTCAGCAATAATTTTATAACAGAAAATTTAATAATAATTTTAGTGCTTAATAAATTAAGTTATTGGTGATGAAAAATTGAAAGTTATAATAATATACAGGGTGTCCCAATATTCTGTGGACATAAACTAGTACGTATTTTTGGAATCAAAATAAGTTCATTGAACACAAATTACCTCGATATAAAAGTGCTTCGTTTGTCCGTTAGAGGGCATGAAACTTTCAAAAAATAATCACATTGATTCAGATATTTTAAGAACCGTTATTCCGATTTGAATGAGATTTTGGGTGTCTATGTTTTGCTAAGTGCTCTAACTTTTGACTTTCACAAATCAAGAAAAAGTACGGGAAGGGTCAAAACTTCCCCTACATACATTTTAGGATAAATATTTTCCGACTCCACCGAAGACCGATTTTCTTTTCGGAAAATAGACTACATTTTTTGGTAAAGTCGAACCAAAAGAAACAACCAAACTGGTTTAACGAAAATCAGCCGCATATACAGGCATGGTTGGAACAAAAGCATATAGAGCACATCAAGCAGTCACTGCAAATCCACACAGTCCAAGACTGGTAGACAACTTTAAAGCATCCAACAACACGATTCGAAGAGAACTGCGCCAACTAAAGGATAACTGGTGGTCAAAAAAGCGAATCAGATTCAAGAGTACGCCGCGCATCACAATTATCGTAAGTTCTTCGAGGCTGTAAAAGAAGTATAAGGTCCAACCAAGAAGGTAAGCTGCCCAATTATGTTCCAAAATGGCAAACTTTTAAAAGAGAACAAATCAGAAATCGCTGGAAAGAGCATTACAGCCATATCCTTAACCAAGAACACAACCACAATATGGAAGCACTAAACACAATACTTCAGTATAACAGCCTCGATGCATTAGACATCCTAATAACAGAACAGGAAATAAAGGCCTCCATAAAACAGCTTCTTAAAAACAACAAATCAGCTGGCTGTGACGCGATTCCGGTGGAAATCTATAAGTGTGCAAGTAAAGAACTTATTTTATCACACTGCAGTCTGATATATCTGCAATATGATATATCATAAACGACAATCAACAACAATAAAAATGATAGCTAATCAACACATTTCAAACTTCAGAGAATTTGTTCATTTATGCACCAGAGAGTCCTCATTATTTATCACAACTCATATAATCATAGCCAAAATATTTTAGATGAAAGGCAGATTGATTCAAGAAGGGAAAAATTAATTTGAAATCAAAATTTTGTCGGGATTTAGCCTTGCAGATTACTTTTAAAATGAAGGTATTTATTTTTTGAGTGAAGTATAAGGTAAAGGAAAATTTTGGTACTGACTTTTGACAATTTCTGCCCTACTCCAAATTAAAACCTAGCTACGCCCATGGTTTAAAATATTTCTGAAGGGTGAATTATAATAAATCTAAATACACAATAGAACGCAACAGTTTATACTTGACTTTATTCGACTCAATTATAAGTTTCAAGCTTAAATTGGAACGGAATGTTGAGCAATACAAAAATTCTTGATTCTGTCTCTGACCTAAAACTACTAGGCGACGATTAAGTCAGTGAGTAGCTAGTTTGATATCTTAGAGGGCTAAATTTTTTTCTATGTTATCTTTGTTGTTACTTACATGGTTCCTTTGGCTACGGTCATGTTCAGGTCGCTAAGTACGTGATTTGGATTCTTCTTTGAGCCGTAATGTTTAAAAGCGTGCCGTACGCACACGGCTTGCTGTCGTTTGTTCCAGAGGGAAGACTGCTGGTGAGCCATGTTCATCGGCCTTTCCACGTTCACACCCACCAAGTCCGGACCTGGAACCACCGGTTCCACTCGCTCTCCCATCACGCCGCTTTGACTGCAAAGAAAAACGAAAATGTTAGATCGGTTTGTGTATTTTTCTCAGTTCAGCCAATGAATAAATAGTTTTATCAAAACATATTAAAACTACTTATATATAGCTCACATTTCGGATTTATGTTTTTATGTGATGCCATGTGTTAATAATAAGATCTGATGTTATAAAAATGTTTGGACGGAAACGGAGGTCTCCGATCTAAAGCATTTGAGTTTGAGTGTTAAATTTTTAGTTTCCCAACAAAATGGTCAATCTCTCAAAATCAAAGTGTTGGCACGAAGTATTTGATAGCTTCTCATTCTAAAACAGCCTCTACACTATACGAAAAACTCTTCGAAACATGTCAAGGTCGCATTTTGTCGCCCAACTTTAACGCATTTCGATTTATTTCCAGTTGTTTTGACCCACTTCGAGTTGCCTCGACCCACTTTCGATTCTTAAACGCGTGTGGAAGTTTTTTGGGCGTTTTTTGTTGCCTCGTTCAATTTTTTTTTGTTTTGAACTATTTCCAAAACGTGGCGGTATCTGTATCCGAGGCAAAGGATTTTTTTCATAAGTCTCAGTGAAATAAGTAAACCTAGACGTTTCTAAAATAGCTGTTGTTACGATGATATTTCTTTAATTACATCTTGTTTTGGTTTGGTAAAACAAGATGTAATGTAATGTAACATGCATCACCTATTTGCGATTATTATGAAATTATTACAATACGTTTTCATTTATCTCGTTCATTTTGTGCTAAATAATGTGATATACAGGGTGGTCCGAACTGTATTCCGGAAACTTCGGCAGCATATTCTGCACATAAAAATAAGTAAAAATGTTCGTATGGATGTATGTCCAAAAATGCTTAGTTTCGGAGATACAGGGTGCAGAAATTTTATTTTTATTTCGATTTTTTCCAAATAATTTCTGCAGTAACGTCAATATTTGGATAAAAATTGGTATCTGGGAGTTTTTTGACATGAGAAATTTGATTTTGAAGTCAATATGACTCCTACTAGTAGAGGCCACTACCTACATATTTTTTAACTGGTTTGAGGAGTAATAACTTTTCGTCCGTACCTATATAAAACTACTTTAGTAAGAGTAATAAAATATACATTTACGACGCTTTTTACGTAAAAAAGGTCTCTTGGTAAAAATCGCTACGAGTAATGGTTCTCGAGATATTTGGAATTGAAATTATCAATACCTGTCATCACTGACATAAATTAAACATGTTGACTAAATAGTTATTAGACTGAGATCATATATTTGAAATGTTTTTTACCAAAAGTTCAACAAAAACTGTTTTATCATCATTTTTTTGCAGAACAAATATGATTAATTTAAAAAAATAAAAATTTCCCAAATTTATTATTTTAGTGAAATAATTATATCTACTCAACCTGTTTATTTTTCGTTAATAATGACATGTATTGACTATTTCCATTCTAAATATCTTGAGAACGGTTGCTCGTAGCGATTTTTACAAAGAGATTGTTTTTACGTAAAAAATCACAGAGATGTATATTTTTTCCCTCGGTAGTTTTATACAGGTACGGACAAAAACTTATTACGCTTCAAAACAGTTAAAACACATGTAGGTGGCGCCCTCTACCAGTAGGAGTCATATTGACATCAAAATTAAATTTCTCGTATCAAAAAACTCCCATACACCAATTTTCATCTAAATATTGACGTTACTTCAGAAATTATTTGGAAAAAATCGAAATAAAAATGAAATTTCTACACCCTGTATCTCCGAAACTAAGCATTTTAGGACATACATTTATATGAACTTTTTTACCTACTTTTATCTGAAGAATATGCTGCCGAAGTTTTCGAAATACAATTCGGACCACCCTGTATACATATATTCCACAAAATTAATATTTTAACACGCGTTTATAATACTTATAGTAGATATTTAAGAACAAAACTTTTCACTTAAACTGCAGGAATATAATTACAATATATATTTATGATTTAATTTTATTATAATGAATTAGTATATAAAAGGGCATAATATGATATGTTTGTTTACTCAATATATGGCTCAAATTGCAAAAAATTTGAAAATGGTACCTTGAAATTAAACAATAAAAAATATGTAATATCAAAATAATAAATATAATATAAAAATATTACCAACAATGGTGTGGGAAAGATAGATAACCAAAATATGAAAGCTTTATTAAGAAAGTCTTTGATAAAATATATGGACAGGTTGCTATAATAAGAAGCAAACTTTTCTAAACAACTTAAGGTTAAAGGTGTTCTAATTATTTTCGGATGTTTGTATATATTTTTATTGCCTGCATCATAATTTTATATTATATTGTATGCAATTATTTATAATTCAAGGCCTATGATACCATTAAGACCAATTATTTGTTTAATCAAGAAGTTTCAAATAAAAGAAAATGTGTATCATGGACAAAGAAATTATGATCAAATAAAAGATCTTTGCTTCAATTTACAACAGTAGCGTTACGTGCTTTGGGGCGCCGCAACTTTAAAAACTATATGCACGTACCACCAAATCAAATAATATTATTTGTTATTGACGGTATCTTCATATAATCCTTGTATAATGTGCAACTAAATATAGTATATGGAACTGCTCTTTTAATGAAAATCGTAAATTATATCACAATTAAACATAAACCTTAATCGATTCAATATTACTGCTACTTTTGTAACAAATTATAATACATTACGGCACAGTACACTTCCCGCAGATAGCATGCTATAAAGACTTAAATAAAATCTAGCAAACCTAATTGATTGTTTAAACGCCTAATGGCTTTGATCAAACAAGAGGTGAATCGGGTTTCGTACTCCACTGAGAGATGATTTCTACGTCTGAGTACCTGGAAGAGTCTATGCAAATCGTACTTCTGCTATTAAGTCAGTACCGGTATTGATATTTGAGTCTCGACCGTGGGAAGATTAATTTGTAGATGTGTGGTTTCAGTTTTGTCACTTCAAGACAGTTTTAAACCAAACAGATTTCGTTTATTATTGGGGATTGAAGGAAGTGCGAATTATCATAAGACAGATTTAAGGCAGATGGAAATTAAATGATTTGGAATAGATCGTTATTACATACCATTTAATGTTATCACAGTAATTAAAGTATGACAAATAAGCTTCATAAATTTTAAATTAATTAACTTTAGGGTTTATTTTTGTGATGCCCTAGACGACAAACCGCAGCAGCGACTTTTTAAAGAGATAAATTTTGTGCAATTAACTTATTTTGGTGAAAAAAAAATCGTAGTTCTTCTATATCCACGGAATATTGGAGTTCTCTGTGTATTTTGCAAGTTTGCTTTGGAAATATTATTCTCCAAAAAAATGTTTTATTAAAAACTAAGCAATGTGGCGTTTTCCACAATTATCAAAAAGTGTAGGAGGACAATTTTAGGAAAAAAAGAGTCGTCGGTGGAGTTTATTTGTGGAAAATATTTCTACTAAAATTTATATAAGGGCTGGGGTAGTTTTTACTCCTCTTCGTAATTTTTCTTCGTGTTTTTCTTTATGAAATTCAAATGTTAAAGTGCTTAAAAAAAAAAGGCACCTCAAATCTCATTCAAATCGGATTATCAGTTCTTAAAATATCATAAAAAATGTGTTTATTTTAATACAGTTTGATGCCCTCTAACAGACAAACGAATCACTATTGTTTCGGGGTAAAGTGTGCCTAATGAGCTTATTTTGATTTAAAATTACATGCTACAGTTCATACCAAATAAACTTTTAGTCACGTGATTAAGCATGACCGGCGTTGATTACTTTTATAATTTTTTTTTTAATCAAAATATTTTAGGAAACAAAAATAAATTAATTTTAAATATATAAACAGCTATTATTTACATCAACGAAACCCACCTTCTTAACAGCACTTAAGGGACAGAAAGGATCATTACTACCGCTTTCCCGTTCAAAATATTCTAATAAAGTTGAGATGAGTTTTTTTACGGGTATTAAGCTATATTGTACATTTCGCACTAAAAGAGGTTCTAAAAAGAACAATGTTCGTCTGCAAGGTCCGCTATTAAACATTTTTAAGCTTAAAGTATCACAACACTATTACTTATTTAAACCAAAAACTCGTAATACAAAACTAAAATGTCAAAAGGAATGACAATGTCAGGAAATAAATAAATAAATGCAGTAACTTGACATTTTTTACAGCAGAGCTACCACTTGAATCACCAGCCTGGCGCCCAATATCTCCATGGTTGGCAACAATGAATGTAAAAATCGCGCCCTAGATTACGTAACTAAGAGTTTAATTGATATGAGATATAGTTCTGTGAATATTGATATACCCTGTATACAGGGTGGTCCTAACTGTATTCGGGAAATTTAGCAACATACTATGGCACGTAAAAGTAAGTAAAATATAAAATAGATGGCTATACTTTTTTCCCATATTTCCTATCTAAGATACATTGTACACTCCTTTCTTTGAACACGTTCTTTCGATAGTGTAGATTTCTGCCTCATAGATACCGGGGTAGGGTGCCTATTGGTTCGTAGTATTTACTTTTCGGCTCAAATCTTTCTAGCCCTATTCCTGCTTTGGTTTTGGATGCATCGGTATACCATGTGATAGTATGGTCTTTTAACTGCTGAGTAAACGTTTCTCCCTCTAAATGCTTCTTATCTGTTTTAGATTAATATTTCCTAGGGTTAATAAAAATATACGATTTTTTTCCTATTTAAGTATTTTTAATGTTGTAAATGTTCAAGTCTATTAGAAATGTTGGCTGGTCAGGTCTGTAAAAGCTAAAATATCCGCGAAACTGTTAATTTCTCAGTACTCGCTGTTGCGTGCCGTCCGCCTGAATCACTCCGTTGCAGCGGTACTAAGACTGTGGTACTAACTTTAGAATGAAAAGACAGGAAATGCGAACAATTCATACGTGATCCCGGCTCGCGTACTCGTATAAGGCCTTTATGACACTTTTCTAGCGCCGTTAGATCTTGCTGCATTTTCTTTTTTACTCTTCTGCCTTAAGCGTGCATCAAAGTAAGGGAAATGTAGTACTGGAAAAACTATTTTGTCTTTTAAAGTTTAGGAAAGAAAAAAATGTGGTAAATATTCTTTTCCTATCTTGAACATTATAATTGTAATGAAAATTAGTCATTTTCTTTAAAAAAAAACGTCAAAACTTGTAAATTTTCAAAAAGATATGGAGAAGCTCTCGATAATCGTTTAATAAGATCGATCATTTGTTTTAGCATCAGTTTAATAATATATCATTACTAAAACACACCGTTTAAGAGAAAACTAAAAAGTTAAAAATAATGATTAATTAAAAAAATCTTTTTAGTAACAAGCTTTTATTTAAGTGCTCTAAAGAAAAGAAAATAAACTTTAAATTAAGTTAAATCCATCAATTATTTATTACAAAATTTTTATGATATAAAAGCTTGTCGCGAGATAGAAAATCTATAAAACTACTAGATGCTGCCCTAAAAACTAGATTGAGGGATTTAATTTAATTTAAAGTTTAGTTTCTTCTTTTTAGAGCTATTAAATAAAAGGTTGTTTTGAAAGAATATCTTTTTTATTTAATATTTATATTATAATATGTCTAAGTATAAAACATACGTTTATAATGATAGTTGTGAAAAACTTACTCTTTTACGATGATTAGTATCTACGTGGTACACGAAACAGGATATTAATAATTTGCATAGAAATATCAATTTACTTTTTCAATTCATAAATAAATTTTATAATTTATAGTCTATATAATCAATAATTTAAACAAATTTATTATTTATCTATCTGTATAATCCTATTTTTTGCATAACGGTATAATCTAGTAGCAATTCTTAAGACATGCAAAGTATTTACATACATGTCTCCATATGTATAAATCCATATATGAAAGTGTAGGTTTTTGAAAATAAAAAACTGACTCTGTTATGATTGTCATTCGCCTCCATCACACTAATAAAACAGGAAATTAATCATTTGCATAGAAATTGGTGTATTACATAGCGCCATCAATAACACCGTACTACAAAATTAAGGCCAGCATACACTTCGGTAATCTTGCTTGGTTTTAACCGCGCAGTTAAAAACAAGCGGGTAGAAGACAACCTCCACACAGTCTCAATATTCCTAGTTTATTTTCTGGATGGATTCTAGGAAGAACTTGGCGGCATGCTGCCTGTAAAAAAGAAAACCCAAAAAGGGAATAGAAAAAATTGTGGCAAAATTTGGTTACTTAAGTGGTAATTTTTTTTATGGAATCACTCCCTTATAGAGTTGATTTAATTTTTTTGATATTCCTTTTTTGTCCGAGTGTTTATATCTAGCCGTTTTGCTGACAATTTATTATAAACCTCGTTTTTCTTTTCCCTGTATGAGAGTCTGCAAAATTAATTTTACATGCAGGCATGGTAAGGCATGGAAAATCATGTAACTCAATAAATTAAGGTGGTAAATTAGTTAGTGTCAGTCATGCCATGAAGTTTGGTATAACTGATATCGGAGGTGGAGAACTAACCTCTGTAAAACCGTCTCAGATACTGGTTTTTGTCAAAGCCCTGAGACTGTATTAAAGATTTGGAGTAAATACTGTTCTAAGTGTCAAAATCATTATTTCGAGATAAACATGTTTTGTTATATAACCAATGAATAAGAGGGCGGTGTCTCCGTTGAGAATTCTTTTCAATGCAATTTAATAGCCGTGCTACTTAGCGTTTTATTATATTGTTGGTTATTAAACTTCGCGTTATTGGAAGTCGCGGTGATTAAATCCCATCCCAAAGATTCTAAATTCTATCATCTAGTGTCACTGGTAGGTAATTTTTGTCGAAGGTAAGCACCAAAAACAAGATAAAGTTCTTATTCCAGCCATTGCGCAATTGGCTGGAAATATAACTGCGCGGTTTAGGCCCATACAGACAAATTTGGAGCAAACATTCAAACACTGAAGTTTTTAACTGATCAATCCTCTTTCGGTTAAAACACGGCAAAATAACCGAAGTCTATGGGGGGCTTAATATATTCATTCTTTCCGTTCATTGATACCGATAGGATTAATTTTTACCACAGTCGTGTTAGAATATGATCGATTATTGTAATACCCTTATTAACATAGGATACATGTCGTAAAGAGTATGTGTTAATTTCGGGTGTTACATTTTGTGTCTTTTTGAACTGACTAAAAAAATATGTAATGTCTTTCGTTTGTGTTCTTTTTTTAATTAATGATTTATAGTAACTTTAGTGACAGATATTATTAATGAGTGTAGCAAACGTTACTAATGTTTTTTTTTTCAGAAAGATCTAAAAAAAGATATCCATGAGAATATTTAAAATAGCTAAAAGGAGTGGGAAAAACATTTATATGTATGTAAAAAAAGGTCCGAAAAATAATACTATATTTCTTATTTTTTAGCACTTTGATTAATATTTTTAACGAAGCAGTATGTGTTAATTTCTTAGAATAAATGAGTAGCAGACTTACTAAATGCATTTTGTCCATTTTTTAAGATATTTCAACCAAAGGTGGCAATGCAAACTAAATACACTGAGTTACAATATGATGCCAGAAACAACGTGTTAAACAAATTTTATCCCATTCGAATTAAATGGCGAAAATACCTTAGACTTTCTATGTGATGTATGTCCATTGGCGGTAGACAAACAAACAGAAGTATGTCCTTGTGTCCTGACATACTGCTGTTTGTTTGTCATTGCCAGAAGAAGGTTTTTTTTGTACTACAACTTCTTTATTTTTTGAATAATACTACTTAAAATAATGAATGCAACTACGACTGGGGACTATTTAGTTGAGGATACGGACCGTGGTAGCAAAAAAACAAAGAGAAATCTGACGTCTAACAGCGTTTTCAGATGGAGCGGAGCGTCCGCGCGGACCGTCCGTCGTGTACCACGAGTTTATATGAACAATTTCACATGGGTCGCGTATGCTCCGTCCGGATGAGCTATCTTGAAAAAACATCCGCGCGGACGGTCCGCTCCATCTGAAAGCACTGTAAGGATAATCAACAGTATCTTTAATTTTTTTCAGATATCATCAAAACTAGATTTTTCACATGTAGGAATGTAGGTGTAGTACATATGTTTATGATTTTTTATCTATTTTTGAAGTATACTAGTTATTCGGTAAGTTTCTTGCAAAAAGCGTGGCAGTTTTTCTTTGTAAAAATTCGAAAAAAATGGATAAAATGTATCTAGAAAGTCTGCTCCTCAAATAAACACACAGACACAAATTAGGCTAGGCGCTGACATGCAATTACAAGTAGGCCCATTAAATATTTGCAAACAGTGGCGGATACAGATGGGGGGCCCATGGGGCCAAGGCCCCCCCCTAAAATCTATAAATTGGGTTAAATATTAGGCTTTCGGGTTAAAAATAGCGGTCTAAAAAGCATATTCTACATTACTTTTTATTTGGCCCTCCCCCTAAAATAAATCCCGGGCCCCCCCTAAAATAAATTCCTGTATCCGCCCCTGTTTGCAGAAAAACCAATATATTATTATGAATCTGCGCACATATGCCATCAAATAGTCGACCGCTCGGCTTCATAAAAATATATTGTTTTTCTTTTCTGCAGCTAAATAATTGGCCGACTCGAAATTGCATGTGAGTGCCTAACCCTAGGAGATCAGGCAAAATTTACTCGAAGTTTAACAATTTCTTTCTTAAACCATCTGATGGATTTTCATATCTATTTTCTTAAGAATAATAACTTCATGCTTCATAAATACATGTGATTTATTGTCGTTTTTAAACGATTCGTGCTTATATATCATATACAGGGATGTACAGGAATTAAGGAGTTTTCAGTATATTTTAGACACTCTGTGGAGTGAGAAATTTGAAATTCAAATATCTTATAACAGAAAATTGTAGCCTCTGTTTTTCCGAACATTTTACTTTTTTACTTATTTTGATATCTGATTTATTAAAGAAAATACTGCTATATTGGGGAAGCTGGGTATCGGCTCATTTAATTTTTGAGGCCATTGCTCAATTGCATTACTACTCGAAACGCCGCGCCGGTTTCCAATATATCACCAAAGTTAAACGACATTAGACAATGCGAGAAGATAGAGAAGTGACCGTCTCGAAAATCTATCGTGTTGTTCCTTGGCAAGAGTATAAAATCTATACACAATTATATCAGAGAGATTTAAATTGTACAGTACCTTGATTCTCAATATGTAGTGGCTTCAACAAAGATTTCATCAAAGAGATGAGATGTGACCTTTCAACATGCTGAATACTTAAGATCAAATTGATAGCGATATTTTCACACTACACGTTCAGATATTTTAAAAGATACTTTCGTCAGTGTATAGTCTAATAGTTCCCGCTAAATCTGTGGTCTGTGCGGTTAAAAATATTCAGCATGTTGAAAGATCACACATATCATCTCTTTGATGAAATCTTTTGTTGAAACCCTGTTGAGAATCGAGGGACTGTACAATTTAAATCTCTCTGATATATTGATGTATGGAGGCTGTGTCTACAATTTTAATATGAAGATCAAATCGTTGCCTGTAGGGCTCTTAGAGTCGATTTAGACACTCGCCAAGTCGGTAGGCCATTGACAATGATATGGCCCAGGACCACGGTTCGGATTCCGCGAAAATAAAGTAAGCCCCGTCTAGCTGCTAGTTAGCCTAGCAGGAAAAAGGAAGCAAAACACTTTATTTTTACTTTTTATATTTAGAATGAATAAAGAAAACAGCAAACATGTCTACAGCATTATCATCTTAAAAAATTATAAAAAATTACTTTTTTCTTAAATACCTCTTTCTTTGTTTCAGGTATGTCCACTTCATTTTTTCTGGGTCTTGCACTTATCTACTGTTATAAAATCAGAATAAATTTCCCATCTCCAGGTAAGCAAATAACTGTTTCCTCTCGAAAAATTTGCCCGCGCGCGAAATCTCTTCTCATCTTCGTGGGAAAGAAGATCACAAGCTCGATAATTTTTAATATACATACAGACAGATATCAAGTGGATGATGCTAGTTGATTTTTTAATCTTGCGGACTTTTCAACGTCGTGTGAATTGGAAAGGAACTTCCGCAATTGGAAAAATTTTAATCGAATTTTTTATTTTGTAGGTATGTCGGAAATGAAGGTGTTATGTATTAATGTTCAAAAGAAATTCACAGTATGTTGGAGAAATAATCATAAATAAATGTAATTATGAGGCCCAACAGATGGACATTTTGATTTTAGTTTTCTTTTATTTGTGTTGTGTATTTTGTCACCGATTTTTCAATTCAAATTTACAAAAAATTATTTTTATTTTATATATTATATAAGACACCGGGTGCGTCTCAAAAATAACTCACCCTTATAACTTTTTTATTTTTTTTCAGAAAAAAAACGAGATTTGATATGTTAGTATATGACATAAATTACGATTGATTGTCTTATTGAATTGTTTTTGGTCACTTCCTGTTTCACCGCAAGAGACTACAACTTTTGATTTTTAAATGGCACGTCAGTATATTTCTACTATCATATATTTTATCATAATATTAACTTCTAAATATTTGGGGGGGCATATGGTTTTATTTGAAATTGTAACATTTATTTGAAATTTAGACACTCTATACAATATAAATTGTGTTGTACCAAATATGCTAATATGTACCACCCTTGTTCCGTTTGAAAAAATTGATACCTATATGATTAAAAATACGATTTGGGCATCTTTTTAACCGGTCCAGGACCCAGACACGAAAATCATTAAACGATAAAATCTATTTTTCCAAGGCTTCTTGATTTCAAAGGCTTTGATGAAAAATAATTATTAACTTAACACAACCATGGCACTCTAGATTGAAATTTAAAATACGATTTTTAAGCGAAAATGTCAAAAGTTGACATATGATATGTCATTCGATTCTGAGTGTCATTTTCGAATAGAGAAAAAAATACCCAGGGTGTTATTTAAAAATCAAAAGTTGTAGTCATTTCCGGTGAACCAGGAAGAGACCAAAAACAATTTAATACATCAGTCAATTCTAATTTATGTCATATACTAACATACCAAGTCTCTTTTGATTAAGAAAATTGAAAATTCTCTGTAGGTATTACAGAAACAAGGATATCACAGAAACAAATTCTAATTAAACAAAGCTATTAGCCAGTTTTCTTAATGAATGCTGAAAAATGTAATGTTCTAATTGGTTACCATTAGTCTTCACATTTTGTGAGATTTCATTCACAGTCCTCCACTGATATCTAACGCAGCTGAAATACGCTGCAAAATCTATGAAAATTACTATTGTAATCTATTTGAGTGTAAATCTATGTAATTTTCAAAAATCTATCTAAGCAGACAATATCAATGTTTACGTCTCTAATGCAGTTTAACGGAAAAATGGGTTTTTTGCCTTATGTTCTCTGTCCTCTTAAAATAATTGAGTAGAGTCAAGGCAAGTTCTTGATTCCGAAATTTAGTGGTTTTAGCATTTTATTACAATGACAATCGCAGTTTTCTTCTTCTTCTCAGAGTGCCGTCTTCATTATTGTTCATTGAAGGTGGCAACAATCTCGGCGAACATCTGACGATCTTGGGCAGCTCGAAATAACGAGTGTGCATCCACACCCGTACAACAAAACCGGGTGTACATAGCACTTCACAAACCGGTATCTAAGACTCAGACTTAGGGTAGCATTACACAGTAATGGCCGCATCAGGTTAAAAGTGGCTCTTGCTTGCTCGACTCTGGATCTAATTTCTATTTCTGGATCTAGGTTGATATGGGAATTGTGGGATTGTGATATGGGAATATTTTTTTAAATACTTTTTACTCGTATAAATCAAAATAATTAAATATCATAACATGAGAATTAATGAAAAAAGAATAGTACCGCGTACGTACTCGTATTTCCACGGTAGTAGGTACTCTTCGTCGTCATTATTAATATTAATTTCAGAACAAGTCCCACCGGTTTTCATCGATGTGTTTACCTTTGGAAAAGGTAGAATGCGTGCTCGTCGCGCAAAATGTCGATATTTCGAAAAATAAAGAAGTAAAAACACCGAACACCGCGCCGCGCTGTCCATTTCCTAGTTTCGTCAGGATTCCGAACCGCGATCAATTAACCGCAGAACAGATTCTCCGTCTGGGAGAAGGACACGGCCAGGAAATACGTTTTATATAGCTCATTAGGCGCGTCAATTAACTTTAAATATTGATGAAATGCTATAATTAATTAATCATTATTATTATTAGTGTTATGGGAACTCGCGCTTCTGCATATCAATTACGTTGTTTACTTCGCGTGGCTTCGGAATTTTAGCTTTTATTCTGGTTTGGTTAAACGAAGCAATATCTTAGTAATGGGTATAGTTATTAATACCATACAGGATAGAATCGAAGAAAAAACGGCGTCAAAGACGGATAGGGAATGACAATCAACGATAATTTTGGTGAGGTAGGGGTCAAGCCCTAGACTCATCATCTTGCCCGTAGTTCTTTCCATTTTTTAATGGCGCTTACTTCCCCATCTGGCCTTAAGAAGATTGTAATTAATTTTTATATTGAGCAAAAATGATTTTTAAATGTTGTAGCTTTATATGTGGGTCTGGAAATGTTCTATCCTTTTTAAATCCTTCTATAACTTGTGTTAATCCTTCACAAGTTTTATGTGAATTTTTAGCAATTGATGTCTGAACGGATAGAAAAAGAAGATATAACATGTAGGCTACACTCTACATTATATCCGCGGATCGTGTTTACAAGTGGAATTTTTTTTATTATTAACATTTTGAGAAAAATGAATTCTTTGTAATAAAAACATCTTATTCTAAGATGTTTCAAAATCATTACTATTAAATAATGAAATACCGTATGATCGAAAAAAATGGCGTCAGCAATTACTAGGAAATGAATATCGCCGTCAATTTATATGTAAAATTAAATGGAGAATGTCATCGATCGTCATTTCCAAGCCAACTTGACGCTATTTTTTTCGATTATACGGTATATAATGTGTTTTATACAGGGTCGCTGATAGGTATAGGAAGGGTCGATTTTTAGGTAAAATATAAGAGGTACCGCCTCAGGTACCGCGAAGAGTTAAACATAGGATTTTTAATTATCTATTAAGTATACCGGGTCGGTCATCAAAGTTTCATTTTTTTAAATGGAACCCCCTGTATATTATTGCATATTTCGGTTTTTCTTTCAATTCTAAGCAAAAATCTAGATACACACAATGTACCTCAAACCAACCTTTTCCGAGTTATTGACCTTTGAAAATATCACTCAAACAATTCGATTTAATTAATTTCGATGTGTTCGATTAGATAGATGTGTTTCATTTAACGATGCCATTATGCCAATTTAAATTTAGTTTTCTGGACACTTAATAGATAATTAAAAACCGTATAACTTTTTATATTTAACTTCTTGCGGTACCTGAGGTGGTACCTCTTATATTTTACCTAATAATTGACGTTCCCATACATATAAAGCCACCCTGTATAAAAATGCACACTACAGAGATCTCGTAAACCAGAATAGATACTAAGATGATTAAATTTGAGAAAAGTTGCTCTTTGCTGGATACTAACAACGTTTTGTTCTCCAGGTAAGCAAATAACTGTCTGTTCCCAAAAAATTTACCCGCGCGTGGATCTCTGCTCATCTTCAGAAGATCACAAACTCGATAATTTTCTAAATCTAAAAAATCCGATTATTTCCGGTTACTTAAGCTCAAAACTAATAACAACACACGAATTTAAAATTAGTTCTCTGTCCTTGAACAGAAAGAAATCTGAAATAACAGAAATTTAAAGCAATAAAGATAAAGAACTCAATTCAATGTTCATCGACGCATATCTTTTAACCAATTAATAATAATATTAACTTTCCTTAACGAGCACTATAATGTACAATAATATCAACAAAAAATCACGGTTATTCCCATTATATTGCTTACACTTTCTATCAAAACATGTGTGTTACAGCATACCGTGCCTTATTATACAGAACAAAAAAAACTAATAATAACCCGTCGCTATGGTGAAATTTCGCCAAAATTCTTCCTTCGTTAATTTTTTGCACTGTCTGTACCGCTTGTTTTAATATCTTTAGGATACAGAAAAAACGCGCGAGATTCAAACAAGGTGTAATTTCGGAACTATTGTATTTAAATGAGATTGCTCCTAGCTATATCTTTTTTTGACCAGGTGGAAAGTTTAGGTAATTATTTACTGTTAGTTCTTCATTCATAAAGTCTTGGAATTTCTACTAAAATTAATTTAGTCATTACTAAATATGCTCTATTTAAATAGACATCTTTATATTTTTTTTATAAAGATAATATTATTTTTTTTTTATTTTGTACTCTTTCGTAAAACATATTATCTTTACATACTTACTTGATTTTAGTCCATAAAATAAGGTTTATTTTTTTAACCGACTAGGCCAGAATTTTTTTTATTGGACAGAAATTCTAAAATTTATTTTTCTCATACCTCCATGGTGATTTTTTGGTTTCTAGCGCATTATAGCCTCGATAAGTTTCTTTATAACTTCTTTCGGAATCAGATATACAGTTATCGAATTCGTTATATAAGCTAAAATTTCTTAGTTGCGGAGACTTTTAAGTGACTCGATTTTGACTAAATAAAGTTAGTATAGTTGGGTTGCGTAGATATTCTAAAGCTTTATTCAGAATCTAGTAATTAGTAGAATAAATTAGTGGTTTCAATTAGCGTAGAAGTTAGTTCCCCTAATTTGAATGTAAGGATTCAGGACGTCAAATTTAGTGGTAGGAATTTTCAATTAGTGGAAAAAGTTAACAAACTTTTGACTTCGAATAGAAATAGGCCAAAATGGTAAAGAATGCTATTTTGGCCTTTGATGATCACGCGTCAATAGAAAATGTGGTTAGAAACTAAAAGTTTATCGTTTTATAAGCTAAATATTAGGCTTTCTCTATGGATACAGCTGATTACTGCTAGCTGTTGCTAGGATATTCTATTAATTTTAATTGTGTTTTTTAGACATTGTGAATGATCGTAAACTAAAAAGTATAAAGTATTTTAAAGTAATTGAAACCACTAATTTATTCCACTAATTACGAGGGTCTGAATGAAGCATTACACTATTCATTTCGAAATGTTTTCATATTTCAT
>NW_022147097.1:0-4440 GCF_002938485.1 Sitophilus oryzae
TCAAAAATCTCATTGCTTTGTTGCCTCTTTACTTTTTGGTTGTCGCTCTTAACTGATTTTACAATTCTTCTCCATTCCGTTCTATTGTGAGCTGCCTCTTCCCACTCATTCTGCTTGTTAATTCCCTTTAAGTTTTCGTGGAAAATATCCTTGAACCTTTTGAGTTGTCCACCCGGCCTCCTCTTACCGTCTACAAGCTTACCGTAAAGCAGTGATTTTGGTATGCGGTTTTCTTGCATTCTGCATACGTGACCGGCCCATCTTAAGCGGAACTTTGTAATTATGACTTCAATACTCTCGCAGTTAGCTTTTTCAAGGACCGATACGTTTTGAGACATGATAGAAACCTTTTTATTCTTAAGAGTTGTCTAAGATGTCTCAGTTGCAACTTGTTTAATGCGTTCATGTGTCGGCGGCACCCAGGATTCGCTTCCATATAACATGGTGGGAATTATTATCGCTCGGTACACCACAAGTTTCGTTTTTGCGCTCAAGTCATGATTGTAGAAAACTCTTGGGCAGGTGGAATCGAAACAACGGGTGAAAATTTGGCTATTTATTCCATTGACGGAAATTTGGTCGGTGGTCCATACAAATTCAACAAAATCCAACCACCTCTCTGACCAAATGTGCTTCGGAAGACTTAGAGAAACAGGCAGCCAGTTCTTCACACGATGTTCTTCGCTCGGGGAATACACAAGAAGTCACGCAAGAATGGGATTCCTGTCACAAAACCAGATTTCAACGGGAAATCACCCTCCAGGATATATTTTATAAATAAAAAACCATGTTCTAGAATATTTTCCACTTCCATATTCTATATCCGGTCAATGAACGAACTTAACTCAGAAATTCCCACAATTAAATGAACGAATTGCACACTGCGATCCACATCAAAAATAAACAATTTAACTACGAAATTTTATCTGATAATTATAAAATTTCAATAACCAAAACAAACGATAAATAAATCTAAAAACAGCTGATTTGATCTGACAGTGACAAGTGACGGACAGGTGATATCAAAGATAAAGAGAAGTCGACAAAAATCCTACTGCTGGTGGTGGCATTCAGTGACAAGTGTATAACTGGTTGCATAGTAGTAAAATACTAAATAAAATAATATTTGACAATAAAATTATAGTAAACATGATGCAAAAATAATAGTTACTTGCAATAATTTATGAGCTAGCATACAGAGGTCGTAGCGAGGAAACTTGACTGTTACAAAAGAACAGAGTGGAACACAGAATCAAAATGCTCAAGTGGCAATGGGCAGGACACCTGGCAAGAAAGACAGACAACAGATGGACCACAAAGATTACAGCATGGTACCCACGAGGAATTAAGATACCTAGAGAAAGACCAAACTTGAGATGGGACAAAGATATTAGAAAATTAGCAGGGATAACTTGGGCCCGCATACCCAACAATAGACAGCAATGAACCCAACTACAAAGAGAGTATCTAAATATGTGAGGGAGGCTACACCATAATTGGAAATGGTTGAATAAGTTGGAAATGATAATGATGATGATGATATGCATTAAAACAGCAAGTGAAATCCGCATCAAAATCCTTAGATTGGTCATTAGTAAAACTCTAAGATACAGAGAAAGAAAATAGTATTTTTAACCATTGATTTTTTATTTGGAGGTCATTAATAATCAACTGCACATTAATATTTTAAACTCCAAGGCTCTTTTTTAAATCTTTAAAGGCTCTTTGAGTTCTATTCTTTTATTATATGTATTGATGAGACTCCATGAGCCACAAAACTGAAGATTTTCATAATTTTTTTTTATACAAAATTAAAATTCGATATTAATGAAACAACATCGTGCTTCAAATATTAATATTAATCGAGCCAGTAGCGGATACAAAAAGGCGCATTAATAATAATAGATTTATTAAATAATATCGAGCTTAATATCCTCCCTGATGACTATCGTCCGTTAATATAGTTTCGAAACGCACCGCCGGCTCCGAACTAAAAACAGAAATGTCATTAATAATTATCTACCGGAAATGATTTTCCTCTAATAAAAGGTTGAATTACAATCGGGCTTCACGTGCCCCACCTGTAACTATCTCTACAAATATGTACATTGGGGAAGGGGAAATATGCTATGCGTGTTCAAATCTATTTTCTGTATTGATGGCACAGTAACTTTAGTTAAAATTTGATGAAAGAATAAATAAAATTAGAGAGCCCGAAGTTTCGACTCAGCTACAGTCACATTTAAAAAAAATGCAACAGATAATTTTCTCGTGGAATTTTTCTCGGAAAACTGTTAATAAATATATTAGGTTAGGTTGCTGCTGTTTGATCCCTCATGGAGGCCTTGGGCCTATTACGGTATCCCTGTATTATTGTACCAAACCATGCGTTTTTTTTGCAGGAAAAATACCCAAGCATTTTTCAAAAAATTATTTTTATTTCTTCCTATATCGAACAGTTAATGTTAACGAGAATAGTTAACGATTACTGATAGCTATTTAATGTCCAAGACATGAAATATATATCAGAGAAATATTCTCTTCTTTTGCCACATTATCTAATAATTACGGGTTACATAGAACCCTTTTGAATAATATATGAACCACCCCGTGATGTACTTCGTTGATAAATAATAAATGTTAATTAGGTATGTTTGCTTATCTAATAAACCTTACAATTATAAACCGTAATATATTAATTAAAAGTTAATTTTCTTAGTGTACTTGATGTAGCTTTACTTTAGTTTTATTTTTTTAATAAAAAACTATAATTATAGATTCGATTTCTATCATTATTTATTCTCGTTATTCTTTTAATTCAAGATAATTATATATCCAGTTTATAATTACTCGTATATAGAGAGCTATAAATGGTTCTAATTCTACCTTTATTTATTTCTACTATACTGTATGTCCCCCGATTATTTTTACAAGAGAAAAAGCTTTTTTAATATCGACATTTTGAGATAAATGTTTTGGTTGTTCTAGAATGGTTTAATTTCGTTTATACTTTTCCAAATTTCCATACCCTTTTAGGGAAAATTAAAAAAAAAACATAAAAATAAGTTTTTTTTTCAGTTTCCTAAAAATTATTTCAAGTTCTAAAAATTAAAAGGCGTTTCTATGGTAATATCAATTCGATTTCATTCTTTGATAGATGGTTATTATTAATTTTAACCAACGTCATATTCTTTGCAGTTATTAGGGCTTCAAATTTTTTTGCTGTTAAAATATCACATTTTTCCGATAACTTAATACCACCCTTTCCGTATCATTGAACTAAATAAATTTTGTGTCTCTTTAACATTATAAAACGTCAAAAAATATTACGTCAATTAAAATTCTATGAATAACAATCTCTTAGAGAATGAAAACGAAGTTATATTACCATAGAAGCGCGGTTTGATTTTTAGGACTTCATAATTAGGAAAAATCCAACTACATTTTTATGTTTTTAAATTTTCTCTCAAACGGTATGAAAATTTTAAAAAACATAAACGGGATTAACCATTTTAGAACAAGCAAAAATTTATACGAATGTTTGCATTTTTTTCAAATTATCAATAAAAAATTTTTCCCCTTGTAAAAACAATTCGGGCACATACTGTATTTTTTTTTGTAATTTACCAATAGTTAAGACAGAATAAAAGAATCTTAAAAGTTTTGTTTGAAATACTTATTTGTTACTTTGCTTTTTAGATATATTAGAATACAAATAGAAAAATATAAAAATAAATGTACATCACATACTGACAAATTATGAAACATTAACAAGCAATAACAATCCTTGTAAAAAACTTCAGTAAAAGACATAGTAAAAAGTGACCTGAAATGTCATTTCTACGCCTGCTGTGTTTTGGCATAGAACAAAATATGTTTAAAAGAAGTATTTTAAGACTAAATTTATTCAGAGGTCGTCTAGACACAATCTATGAATTCCCATTAATTTTATGAGGTAGAAAATCAACAATTTACATTATTTACGGTCTAGTAATCTTTAACTTATTTAGCTTTTAAAGGACAAGCTGGATAAGCACAATGCTTCTTTTAGAAAAATAGGTCATAATATATAAAACATATTTTATTTTACTTAGAAGGAATCTGAAAAATTTCGTTATGAAAAATAATTGTTTTTAAGGGACTTCCTTTAGGGATATATTTATTTTTTAGAGATGTTTTTTAAATCATCAAAAGAAATTTTCAAAATAAGTCGATTTTAATGATCCCTTTTCGAATGCTTGGACTTATATAAGTATATCAGGAAATATAAAATATATTTTATGTTTGTAAAATTATACAATTAGAAAAATACTCTTATGAAAGCTAAGGTTTTATTTTTGTTTAATTCTGTTATTTTAATTGGTTCATACTAAGCCGCATTCTGACATGTAATTTTTTTTTAGTTTTGATTGAAAGGTATCAAAAATCATATTGTTTCTT
>NW_022147097.1:5788-20304 GCF_002938485.1 Sitophilus oryzae
CCCGCCATTTTGATTCTGTGTTCCACTCTGTTCTTTTGTAACAGTCAAGTTTCCTCGTTACGACCTCTGTGTGCTAGCTCATAAATTATTGCAAGTAACTATTATTTGCATCATGCTTACTATAATTTTATTGTCAAATTATTTATTTAGTATTTTACCACCATGCAAACCAGTTTCATAACAATTTGTCACCGATAGATTTATCGATTTTGATATCATCACGTCGATCAAATCAGCTGTTTTAGATTTATTTATCGTTTGAGTTTTGATTGAAATTTTATAATATCAGATAAAATTTCGCTGTAGTTAAATTGTTTATTTTTGATGTGGATCGCAGTGTGCAATTCGTTCATTTTAATTGTGGGAATTTCTGAGTTAAGTTCGGTCATTGACCTGGATATAGAATATGGAAGTGGAAAATATTCTAGAACATGGTTTTTTATTTATAAAATATATCCTGGAGGGTGATTTCCCGTTGAAATCTGGTTTTGTGACAGGAATCCCATTCTTGCGTGACTTCTTGTGTATTCCCCGACCGAAGAACATCGTGTGAAGAACTGGCTGCCTGTTTCTCTAAGTCTTCCGAAGCACATTTGGTCAGAGAGGTGGTTGGATTTTGTTGGAATTTGTATGGACCATCGACCAAATTTCCGTCAATGGAATAAATAGCCAAATTTTCACCCGTTGTTTCGATTCCACCTGCCCAAGAGTTTTCGCACAATTATGACTTGAGCGCAAAAACGAAACTTGTGGTGTACCGAGCGATAATAATTCCACCATGTTATATGGAAGCGAATCCTGGGTGCCGCCGACAATACGAACGCATTAAACAAGTTGCAACTGAGACATCTTAGACAACTCTTAAGAATAAAAAGGTTTCTATCATGTCTCAAAACGTATCGGTCCTTGAAAAGCTAACTGCGAGAGTATTAGTTATACTACTAAATTCCGTTTAAGATGGGCTGGTCATGTATGCAGAATGCAAGAAACCGCATACCAAAATCACCGTTTTTATTTGGTAAGTTTGTATGATCAGTAAGAGGAGGCCGGTGGACAACTCAAAAGGTTCAAGGATATTTCCACGAAAACTTAAAGGAATTAACAAGCAGAATGAGGGGAAGAGGCAGCCCACAGAACGGGAATGAGAAGAATTCAAAATCAGTTAAGAGCGACAACCAAAAAGTAAAGAGGCAACAAAGCAATGAGATTTTTGAATGTCTGGAGTGCGGTAGACAGATAGCATCACGTATCGGGCTTTTCAGTCACAGAAAACTTTTTCAGTCACAGTGGTACGTGCCCAAGAAGTCCCCGAGAGTTCCAAGGTATGCTATAATTCTTCTGCCTATTCTAAGTCAATGCTCAACTGATTTTTGTTCATATTGTTGTCTGGTTTTCGACTTCTTCACGCCCACGTGGTGTGGAGAGATTAGTTGAGTCTTATCTTTCTTGAATCTTATTTGGTTGTTCGTAATTGTAGAGTCACTTAAGTTCAACGAGTTATAGTATAATTGAAGTTCATGGTAGTTGCACTCAACAGTTCATAGTAACATCTTTTGTGTCGAGTTCATAGAGTATAATCTCGTGGCGCCCTTTTATTAAAATATTTGAACCCCGACCACCCGGCTGTTAAAATTAAAAGCTAGTGGCCTCTATGCAACTCATCCCGATTAAGTAAACTTGTGTTTTATTGAACTTCGAATTGGAAAAGGACGCGGCACTTTACGATCTTTCTTCATCCCAGCATATTTCGTTCCATTGAGCATTTCCTTCCATGTAATTAGCAAGAACCAATATGACAATATCGGAAAAATTACGATCTTTGCCGCGAAAACCAGGAGTGACAATGCACATACTTATAAATAAAAAATAAACACTTATCTTACGTATTCCTCCAAAAGCTGGTATACAGCTGACGTCTTACCTGTAAAAAAAATATCCAAAATTAGTCAAATCAATTAAAAACCAAATAACTTTTTTAAAATATAACATAAAACAAAAATAATGTCAGTCTCAGTTTATTTATATATATATATATATATATCAATGCACACGCAATTATTGATATGTATATACAATCATATTAAACAGAAACTCAAATAAATACGAATAAAGAGTATTAAAAAATCATTGGGAGTGATGCATTAATACGTGGGCCGGATAAAGCAATACTGGAACATCGAAATCGATCAAATATAAATTGGTTTTAAACTAACGAATAAAAATATCCAAGTTTATTAATAAATATATTTTTTTGTGAGTAGCATTTTGACCATATTCAGATATATTTTTAAAATATTGACACTGCAAAATATCTGAATCTTTATATATGTAATAGATATAATATATTTTTTTGTTGAAACGTCACAAAAGTATTAATTTTTGTGACGTGATTGACAATATAAAAAAGGCATTTTTATGCTTAGACCCATGACCTAGGCGTAAAAGTAAAGTAATTTTACGCCTATACACAAAAGTACGAAAATATATTATTAATCTGATATAAAGTGTCAAATTCAACGAGTGTAACCATAGTTTCTCAATATATATTTGATGTCTATGATAGATAGTGTGTGAGATGTTCAAAATTTTAAAATTCAAAATTGTTCATGATTAAACATCACCAAAAAAGTCATTTTCCCCGCATATAGGGCTCTCTCCAGTAAGTATGACTTTAGAGCTTTGCGAAAGGCAGGAAAGAATGAAAGCGACTTGATATTCAAAGGCAGATGATTGTACATTTTTTGGCATTGTACAGTATTGAGCCTTTAACTAGTTCTGAGCTCGGGGTGGCCAGATAAAGACCGTGCTCCGCATTCCTAAGTGGATGGTTGTGAGATGGCCTTTCGCGAATAGCAGATATGTGCTTGCGGATTAAGCAAACGGATTCAAAAATGAATAAAGAAGGAAGAATTAGTATTTTGAAATTTTTAAAGAAATTCTGGCAGCGAGTTCTACTGTTCAGTCCCAATAAATATCGAACTGCTCTCTTTTGAAGTTTGAAAATACGATCAAATTTTGTTACGCAGCAAGTACCCCAAAATGGAAGGACATAACGAAGATGTGACTCAAAAAGGGCATAATAGACTACTCTAGAGGTTGATAAGTTAAGTTCCTTAGAAACTGATCTTAGCGCAAAAAAGTACACAGTTAATATTAAAGGAATGAATCTTTGAAGCTGTTGGGCGTTTTATCGTTACGCCATCAGTCGGTTAGAATTAACGCCGCATCAAATACTAATTAACATGAACGTGGCTGAAGCGAAACGTAACTGAAGGCATGTAAATTTTAATAAGGATCTGCGAGGAACTGTTTCGTCAAGCGGAACGCTCGAATATTATCGCAGTGACACCACGTTTTCATTATTGCGCCAGCTCATGTCAGACTAAATCTCGTCAGAATTAATATCAGCAGCCGAACAAAGTTATTTACTAGGATAATATGTTATTGCCTTATTTGTGATCATACTCAAAATATAAGGAAAAATTGAAATAGCTCATATTTGCTAATGAACTTAAGAACAATAGTATATTGTTTTATTATGAGTAAAAATAACAATTTTTATGGCGGTGTTGTAGGTTTGACATTACAGGCGAGGTAGAACAAGTTATTTTCACTCCGAATACAACACGCTATTTTTTTCAAACGTTACAAATAATTTTTAAACCATTTTAAACGTTGCAAATAATATAAAAATATTTAAAAGTAATACCTTGTATGTCCAATTATACAGGGGGTCCGAACTGTATTCCGGAAACTTCGGCAGCATATTCTGTAGATAAAAATAAGTAAAAAAGTTCGTAAAAATGTATGTCCTAAAATGCTTAGTTTTGGAGATACCGAGTGTAGAAGTTTCATTTTGATTTCGATTTTTTCCTAATAATTTCTGAAGTACTGTCAATATTTGGATAAAAATTGGTGTCTGGGAGTTCTTCAACCTGAGAAATTTAATTCTGATGCCAATATGACTCCTATTTGTAGGGGGCGGCACTTACACGTATTTTAACTGTTTTAAAGAGTAATAACTTTTCGTCCGTATCTGTATAAAGCTACAGAGTGAAAAAATATATATTTCCATGATTTTTTACGTAAAAAATATCTCTTTGTAAAAATCGCTACAAGCAACCGTTCTCAAGATATTTAGAATGGTAGATAGTAGATATTTATTTCACTGAAATAATAAATTTGGGAAATTTTTATTTTTTTAAATTATTCATAAATTTTTCTGCAAAAAATAATGATAAAACACTTTCTGTTGAACTTTTGGCACAAAAACATTTCAAGTTTATCATTTTAGTCTAATAACTATTTGGTCAACATGTTTAATTTATGTCAATGATGCCAGGTATGGATAAATTCGATTCCAAATATTTTGAGAACCTTTACTCGTAGCGATTTTTACCAAGAGACCTTTTAGACTACGTAAGAGACTACGTAAAAAAAACGTCGCAAATGTATATTTTTCTACTCAGAAGTTTTATACAAGTACAGACGAAAAGTTATTACTCTTCAAATCAGTTAAAAATATGTAGATGGCGCCTTCTACTAGTAGGAAATCTGCAGAGTATACTGCTTCCTGCTTATAAAGTTTCCGGAATACAGTTTGGACCACCCTGTATATCGATAAACTGTGGTGACGCTCGTTGAATTTGACACGCTATGTCAGTTTAATAATATATTTTCGTACTTTTGTGCTTATGCGTAAAAGTGCTTTACTTTTATGCCTAGAGGCGTTAAAATGACCTTTCGATATTGCCAATAACGTCGAAAAAATGAACACTTTTGTGACGTTTGAAAAAAAATATTTTTTTAAAATTATTATTGTCAACAATAACGCTAATTACATCTTCGAGCAATCCGATTAACTTTTCACAGTAATCATGTGTCCTAAAATGAGAATATTTATTGAGAGTCACGTGACATGTCAAATTTTTATCCTTTCCCTAGCCGATGCAATTACCGAACTGGCCTAAACTAAAACACTAACTAACTAGAAAACCAAATTAGTTTTCTTTGCTTATTGTTTTTATAAGTTTTGTGTTTTGGGATTGTGAGTGTTATTATAGACGACTTTTTGTTTTTATTGCACATAATGGACACGTTTAAGATTGTGTCGGTAATAAAAAAGAAATGCATTTGCTGTCCTCCATTCGCGAACTTCAAGTTCCAGTGCTTTACGCCCTGGGCTACTCGAGAACGGTTCTGAAAGGAGCTGTGCGCAATAGCCTGCTGCCTTCATATGGCGCGGAACAGTTCTGGAACTTTATGACTCAATTGAATGGAGGGAGAATATCGCGTTCTTGAACAGTTCGGAGCTGCTCAACTGCGTGAAAGGAGGAGAGCAATTGAATATTCTGTCGTTCCCCACCAGTAACAAGGTAATGTGCTATGACGTAATAATCCCTCGAAAACTATTTTAAACGGAAATTACCCCGAGGAAATTAAAAAAGGTAATTTTTAACCTGCCGTATATCTGACTTTCTTCCAAGTCAAAAAACTAAGTTACTTTTACCTTTGAAGCATAATAGCGACTTATGAGGTCGAAATAAATTAAATTTTCACTTATAATATCACAAGAGCTTAAATTATTTTCGGAAATTTTTTTGAGGGCACGAATATTTTGAAAATTATCCCGAGTCGAAGACGAGGGATAATTTTCCTAAAATATTCGTGCCCGAAAGAAAATTTCCAGGAATAATTTAAGCTTTGCGGTGGTTCGGTAAGAAAATTTCACACCTAAATTTGAAAAAATATTAATCAACATGACATTTTAAAATAATTTCAATTTGTTAAGTTGGCCAAGGTATTGATGTTTTTGACATATTATAGTGTTTTGTCATTTTTGTTTTGATTCTGTCATTAAGCTATTACTAGTTTTAAAACGTCTGTACGTAGAGTAAGAAGTGTATGTAGCGAAATGTCGCGATTTGGAAAAGTAAACCAACAAGTCATTAAAGAAGAAATTGAAAATATAAAACCAGATAACACCCGAAAATCAAAATCAAGTGTATCCATCATATTTCGTTAAATAGAAAAATACCAGCTTTAAGTTAAATAAAGGCGGCAGAACTATATTTTTAGAACATGGCAATTTCGAAGAAATTCATATGTAGGTATATCTAACATATTTCCTTAAATAAAAAATATTACCAACCTTAGTTACATCAAATGCTAAAACTCAAATGGGTAATATTTCAATATATAGACATTGTAGTTCATTCACATTATGATTGTAGATCTTATGTTTACCTTTTCAACTGTCAAAAAATTTCCACTAAAGTTTCGTGGCGCCTCGAAAAAATTTCCGGAAATTTTTTCAGTTGCCATGGTAACTAGTCAACATTAAAGCATGTTATTGGTTGAAAAGTAGAGGTGTGAAATTTTCAACCTAATTTGAACTCCTCTAAATAAGGTTCCATTTAAAGTTATTAACAACTAAATTTTAACCTAACTTGCAAACCAAACATTTGACCTACTTTAAGTCGCTGTAGTCTTAATGCCCTCAATAGGTTATCAGTAACTAGACTTTAACAGTGCCAGCTAACTCCAACGTTGCTACTTTTCAAAGGCATAATTTTAGGTTATTATTAACTAGTTTACGACCTCCATTTTTAGATTTCTCGCACTTTATTCCCTACAAGAAATTTATTAAGTTAAATATAGGTAAAATTCAACCAAATAGTGGTTAATTTTCCGTGGTAAATGTTTTTTTCTCCTTCCTATGCTACTTGGGAGGCGTTAAAATGACCTTTCGATATTGTCAATGACGTCGCAAAAATTAATACTTTTGTGACGTTTGAAAAAAAAATTAAAATTATTATTGTCATCAATACCGTCAATAACACATTAAAAAATTGAACTTGAAGGTTTTTGGTTTGACACCAAAAAAATAGGGTGAAAATACCCACATTTTTTAAGATTTTTCCATGAAAAAAATTTCCAACAAATTATATTCTATTTAAGAGACTTTTTACGTGCAATGTCATCTATTCCAGTTTTATATTTTCTAGTCGTTTATTCGTAATAGACATTTTGCAGCGGGTTAGTTCCACAGCTTATTAAATATGAAAGGAGCAGTTAATAAATTTTCTTCTGAAGGGAAATAAATCAAGTTATATAAATTTCCCTGGCATGCTATTTCATTATTTATATTTTAATATTTTTCCTTTGTAGGAGGCGGAGATGTGATGAAGGATTCCGGACTTCATCAACATTTTTATACGATGAAACTTTATTTTGTGTATTTTATTTTTAAATTCGTAATGATTTATGTTTATTCCTTAATATGTATTAAATTTAATGAAGCCCATTTAAAGTAACTCCAGGAAAAGTAGCCCTGAGAAAATAGTTCAAAACAAAATAATCCTAACAATGTGAGAAACATTTCCTGGATTTGGGTATGAAAGATTAGTATTAGTCTATAGTATAAAATAGCCCAGAAACCCTGCCATGTGAACATGTCCAATAGCAGCAATGGAGGTCATTCTAGACCTAACACCACTGCACATTGTCGTCGGTAGTTATGCCAATGCGACAATGATTAGAATGGCCATTGACGGAAACAGTACCGGGAGAATTTTCAGGTTAGGGGCTTGGAACACCCTCAAAAAGAAAATTCCACTTCTCCAACTCCCAGTGGATGACATACCAAGAATTTTCAACTTTGAGAAACACCTCACTGTAGTATTGAGTAATAAAAAGGATTGAAAGAAAGAAACGCTTCATCAGCCAGCCCTTTGCGTCTACTGCTGGACATAGGCCTCCCCCATTTGCGCCCACTGTTGCCTATTTTGTGCGCTTTGGATCCAGTTATTGGTGATCCTTTTTATATCGTCAGTCCATCGTGTTGGTGGTCTTCCCTGGTTTCTTTTGTCAGCTCTCGGTCTCCATTCGAGCAGTGGTCCACCTACCATCGGTCACTCGAGCCACATGTCCAGCCCACTTCCACTTGAGTGTAGCGATTCGTGACACAACGTCGATGACGCCTGTTCTCGCACGTATATCCTCGTTGCTTATATGATCCCGCAAAGACACTCCAAGCATTGATCTTTCCATTCGTCACTGTGCCACTCACAGAGCCTCTTAGCAGATGCGATGGTCAGTGTCAAGGTCTCAGCTCCATACGTCATAACCGGTAGTACACATTGGTTGAAAACCTCTCGTTTAGGCGACGATTGGCTGGTCGCCCTTAAACACATCTTGTAACTTTCCATAGGCGGCCCAAGACAGGGCGTTGCCTTGAGCATCTGGCTTCAGTTCGTATGTCTGATTGTCTCTTGTGATCTGTATCTCGTGTCCCAGGTAGTTATACCTATCACACAAGCTCCACCTCACTGTCACCCACAACAATATTTGCACTGGGAATCAGGTTGGTCATGAATTTGGTTTTTGAGAAGTTGATCTTCAGTACAACCCCGACACACCTCCTCCCGCCAATTCTCGGAGCATCACTTCAGTATCCCTTAGGTTGTCGGATAATAAAACAATGTCATCAGCAAAACGCAAATTTGTGAGGTTCTTGCCATCAATCATCAGTCCCTTCCCCTCCCAGTCGAGTTTTTTAAAGGCACTCTCCAATCTCCATCATGTGGTATACTGATGCTTCCAAAATCAAAGCAGGGACAGGGATAGGAGTATTTGGGCCGAAAACTAAATACTCCGAACCAATGGGCACCTACCCCAGTATCCTTCAGGCAGAAATTTACGCTATCGAAAGATGCGTACAATTTATCTTAGATAGGAACTATCGAAAACAGGAAATTGCCATCCTATCCGACAGTCAAGCAGCACTTAACGCGATCAATTCAGTAACGATCAATTAGAACTTGGTCAAAGAATGCCTAGAGAAGCTCAACAAACTAGCCAAAGAAAATAAGGTCCTCTTACTCTGTGTGCCTGCTCACCAAGGGATAGAAGGCAATGAAAAAGCAAATGATCTAGCTAGGAAAGGAGCGAATACTCAACTAACTAGACCAAAATCTTTCTGTTTTCCAAACGGGAACCAGCTGAAAACGGAACTGAAGAATCGGGAAGAAGACTCCATCCATTACTTGGAATGGGTGTCCTCCAACGGTCTAAGACACTCGAAAAAGTTCCTCAGAACTTACGAGCGACAAAAATCAAAGGTTTTCCTTGATTTAAATAAAAACAATCTTCGGATTGTCACGGGGTTTCTAACAGGACACTGTCTCCTCAACGAACACCTCAGTAGGCTGAGAAGCAACGGCGAATGCAGATTCTGTGGGGAAAATGGGGAAACACCAGAACACCTTATCACTGAGTGCGCCGAGACGACGCACAGTGCTTCGTCCCATGGACAAAAATCAAAAAATAAGTTAAAATTTACTAATATCTGAATATATAATTTTATACTTATAGCAATGTTCAACCATCCTGTATATTATTTTTCATAAACAGCGTTTTTGTTAGCAAATATTTTCACCAAAAATAAATTTTGCGATCATTATCTTATATCAGTGAAAAGAATAACATTCATAGTAGTTCTGTATATGGAGTTAAACGGTATGTACTTAATTGAAAGCCACTATGGATATTGTTAAACAAGGTATGTACTTTAAATTTATTTCTAAACAAGTTCGTTATTGTTTAGTTTTTATTTATTTTTTAAGATGATTCTTAAATGGGTATAAAAATTTTACGTTTTCAAACTTCAAAAAGTCATTAAAAAAAACATATCAAAACATATCGTATTTATTGAATATTTTTGTTGCCATATTCATACACTTTTAATTTTTGTATAGTTCACCTGCGTCCGCTTGCGACGGACTTTATTTTTTAATACTTTTCAGATGGAGTAAAATTGATAAGCAATGCCGATCTGGTTAATACTTGGCTTAATCATAAGGACAAGAACTCAAAATTATTTATATTTCAAAAAATGTGTTCTTTATTAGATATTGATGAACCTTCCAGTCCAATTTTATAACCACTTGTGCCTGAGCTCACTATGTTGGAGCGAAATGTGGCATAAAAAATGTTTCCATCTTTCAATTTATTATAAAACCTCATACCAAAGAAAACGAAAAAATAATATATGGATATGGTCTATTAAAGAGGTAACTATTAACATCCGAACCCCTCATACCAACAAAAAGAACAGTAACAACGCGAAAAAGTAACATATTAGAAAATGATGTACAGAAATATCTTATATGTGAGGATATTTCATCTACCTGTGATTTGGATACTATAAATTTGGAAGGTTCTGTCAGCAATGATTCTTCTGAATCAGAGTAGTTACGATCTATGCATTTTGTTGTCCTAAAGTAAATTTATAGTATCTTAAGATTTTTTTTTAATTAAATATATCATTAATGTTTCTTTTTCATTAAAGAAAAACATTTTGATCTTATATTAGGTTTATATTGTAGGAATCATGTTCTAATATTATTAGAATTCTTTTTTATCACAGGGACTTATTTAATACTTACACCGTTTTCATACTATAAATTATTTTTTCCTTAGATGGAACACAGCTCAAACATTTTTATTATTTATAAGATTTTTTTTCATAAACGTGGGACTAAGAACATCATCATTTAGTACAATGAGAGTACTCATCATTTGTGTCAAATAAACCTAGTTTGAATAAATTGCCTACAATAAAAGAGAAGTTTTGCATTTTTGTCCTCTAGAGCCATATGTTCGAAGCACTGTGCGACGACCATTCGTGACATGAACCTTGAGACTGTATGATGAGTTATAACTCGTTATAACTCAAGAAAGGGAAACACACAATAGATCTATAAGGTCGCGGTGATTAACTCCCCTCCTAAACATTCTACATTCTTCATAGTATAAAATGACAACTCTGTTGAGGTACTTGTGTATTTCTGTCTTTTCGGTCGCTGTTTTTAGTAGCATGCTGTTTTTTATCAACAATCGTAAAAAGTAATTTTAATTTAAATTTTGATTTATAAAATACACTGTAATGTAATATCATAATTATTTCTTTATTATAGTAATAGTACATGAGAATTCAAGATGTAAAGTCCATAAAAATCGTATAGGGGGGTATAATTTTATTTTCAATAATCGTTTTTGGTAACATCCGAGCCAATAAGAGCGTCCAATTTTACATAAAAATGGTCTCTGTACTTTTTTTGCTCAAATTTAACCGAGATATAGTGGCTAGAAGATAGAGCACAGCTTTTATTGATTTTTTTTTCAGTCATTACCGTTTTCTCCGAAATTTGGAAAAAAAACACTTTATTTATATTTCTCAAACCTTCTCGGAGTGAATTAAAAAAAATCGAAATAAAATTGAAACTTCTACACCCTGTATCTCCAAAACTTAGCATTTTCGGACATACATTTATACGAAATTTTTTACTTATTTTTATGTGCAGAATATGCTGCCGAAGTTTCCGGAATACAGTTTGGACCACCTTGTATATTTTTTTAAAGTTCTACTATTATCCCTTAGCGTCCAGCCACCATATCTGGGTTAATTTTTATCTGAGCAAAAAAAGTGTAGAGATCATTTCTATGTAAAATTTGACGCTTCACAACTTTTGTTTTCTCCGAAATTTCGAAAAAAATAATTTTATTTATTTATTTCACCCCTTCTCGGGGCTAAATTTAAAAAAGAATCTTTCACAATTCGTTTTTAAATCTTTCAAAGTAACTCATATTAAAAATTCAAGTTTTTTGCCAAAACTTCTCATTTGAAGGCCTATTTTCTATGAACCCTAAACTTAGTTCTGCTTATGTACGTAAGTATACTACTTTCTACTTTCCATTTTTAAATTTTCTAATTTAAAAAACCATTACTCTCGAAAATATAGACCATTCTCCGCGTTTAAATTCTTACGGTGGAACTAGAGTAACCTTAAGATAGTGCACGCCATTTGTCTTCTGAGAGGAGAACTTGGGAAAAGAATTTAAAAATGACCGGGCATTAGTAAAGGTCGAGGTAGGCGATAATGGAGCTCCAGGGTGAGCAACTGAATGAGCAAAATTTCTCAAGAAACCAACCCGAACATAGAAAGAAATATCTGGCGATTTTTTACACGGATTTTTTTTCTCCCGTTTTTTTTATGGAATTAAGGAAAGGTTTGCGTTTGTTTATAAGAACTCATTGACAGGACTTTTTTAAAAAATTTAAAATTTTAACTCTTCCTTTCTTATTTATATTTGAATCCGTTTGCCTAATACGTAAGCATGTGTCAGCTTCTCAAGAAAGGCCATCTTACACTTATCCACTCAAAAACGCGGAGCAAGATCTTTATCTACCTACCCCACGCTCATAGTTAGTTAAAAGTTCAATATCATACAACTCCAAAAAAATGCACAATCACCTTACATTTGAAATCAAATTCATAACATCATCAACAGACTGACAATGCATTTGTATAATGTTTTTTATTCTCTTTTGTTTGTTTGTTTGTTTATTTACTTTGTTTGTTTACTTTACCTTTGTCTACAAAAAGGCATTTATTTATTTAAGTAAAGCTAGCAAGTGAAAAGATGTTTATATTTGAAATTGACATATACAGGGTGGTTCGAACTGTATTCCGGAAACTTCGGCAGCATATTCTGCAGATTAAAATATGTAAAAAAAATCGTATAAATGTATGTTCTAAAATGGTTAGTTTCGGAGATACAGGGTGTAGAAATTTCATTTTTATTTCGATTTTTTCCAAATAATATTTGAAGTAACGTCAATATTTGTACGAAAATTGGTGTCTAGGAGTTTTTTGCCATGAAAAATATGATTTTGATGTCAATATGACTCCTATTTGTAGAGGGCGCCACCTACATGTTTTTTAACTGGTTTGAAGAGCAATAACTTTTCGTCTGTACCCGTATAAAACTACTGAGTTAAAAAATATACAATTACGACGTTTTTTTTACGCCAAAAAGGTGTCTTGGTAAAAATCGCTACGAGTAATGGTTCTCTAGATATTTGGAATCTAAATTATCAATACCTGCCATCAGTGACATAAATGTAAAAAAACAAAATAAAATATACGTGTTTAAGTGTTTTTTCGGAAACTTGGCCATTTTTTAAATAAAAAATATTGTAATATTTGAGGGGTGGTTTCACCCTCTTGGAACTGGAATTTCGAAAAATCCCTTCTTGTCGAACTAGAACACCCTAGAATCAACCTGTATGCCAAAATTGAGCTTCTTACGTTGAGTGGTTTGAGCAGGATCGTGATTAATCAATGAGTCAGTCACTTAAGGATTTTATATATTAGTATAGATTTTACATAACACATTAACATAATATATTTTAATAATTTTAGCTGCTTTTCTCAAAAAATGTATAAAATATGAACCAACATATATACAAACAAAATCTAAACAAACCGTTTGATTATTTATAATTTGATTTTATAATATCTGTATGCACGTATTTCCCGACAAAATCTCGGTAAGGAAAATAGAAAAATAACTACTTGTAAACTTTTATTGTTAAGATTGCATTTCTTGAACAACAAACTTGAAGGTTACGTTTAATGGATGGACGTAAAACATGCAAAATATCAATAATCCCATAAATTTTTGTAATAATAATCTCATCAGTCATGCGACGACTACAGAGTTACAAAGAAATAATGACAGATAGAATAATAAATTATAAGTAGTAAACATAAACGTTGATATCTGAAAGTAATATAGCTGGAAATTCCACAATCATTTTTTTTTCACAGACTTTCTATTGTTGGCATAGTCGATAACGCTGGATAACAAAAACCAGTCCAGGAGTCTAAAGTAAAACTTCGTGACGTTACACGCGTTGGGAGTAAAAATTCAGGGCCGTGACGCATGAGCTAGCGAGAGGAAAAGTGGTAACGGCAGTGTTGCCACAGCCACCCCATTCAGGGTAGATCTACCCCTTTATAAAACAATTTAACCTCGCTATCTCGTGATAATCTACCCCGATGAAAAATAAGCTTCTGGCAACACTGTGTAACGATCTGTGCCATACGCGGGTAAGAAAATCACTATAATAAACTTGATACTGTACCAACATCCTCTGGTTGTGTGCTAAGAAGTAAATTTTCATGCATATTTTCATCGATAGGTTGGTAGCTTATGAATAACGGTCTAGGTAAAATATCTAGCTCATTTGTCAGCTCAGAATTAGAATTTAGAGTTAGTAACTCGTCTTTTCATTGGAGGACTCATATTTATTTCAAACCAATCATAATCAACGACAATATTCGTATCTATACTAATATATCAAATCCTTAAGTGACTGACATACTGATTAATCACGATCCTGCTCAAACCACTCAACGTAAGAAGTTCAATTTTGGCATACAGGTTGATTCTAGGGTGTTCGATAAGAAGGGATTTTTCGAAATTCCAGTTCCGAGTGGGTGAAACCACCCCTCAAATATTACAATATTTTTTATTTAAAAACGGTCAAGTTTCCGAAAAAACGCTTAAACATGTATATTTTATTTTGTTTTTTTACATATTTTAAGATTTTTTAAAAATGTATACAGGGTGTTTCAAAAAATCTGGTCATTGATTAATCACGATCC